>NC_061793.1:230317-294199 GCF_022458985.1 Mugil cephalus | reverse complement strand
CACTCACCTTGTTGACATTGTTGTTGCACTAGTTTATGGGTTGAAGCCACCAATGTAAGTTTTGTTGAGCACCCTTTGTAGAAAAGATAGGCAGTCATTTTGGTTTCTTTTGTTCTCACACCCAGTATAGTGGTAAGCCAGGCCTCTTTTTCTTATACCTTGTTTAATTTGTTTGGCTCGACCCCTGACAGCTCCTCCTTCACCTCCACTTTATGCAAAACCTTATACTTTGTAAATAAACACTCACTTGCCACACATACACCTTGGGGTTTTTCTCTTTACTGTCTGTCAGTGTTACGTCTCTTGTGAGCGTTAAAGTGGAACGTAACATTGATAGAAACCTCACCTTTATTGGCCAGGTATGTGCGCACATACAAGGAATTTGACTGCGGTCATTTTTTCTCAGTGTTACAAGGAAAATAAAGACAAACACTTAAATAAGCATGAAAATAGAAAAACTGTCCAGCATGAATAAGAATAAAATAGTAACAGAAGCAGATATAAACATGGACTAGAACAGCAGCAAATGGAACCTAAAGGACAAACAGACTGAAAAATGCAACAACTGTGTCTGAATGTGTTGTGATTCTGTCTGTTTGTCTGTATTTTTGTGTGTTTCTCTGGAAAACAAAGCTTCCCAGCTTTCTAGCTAATTCATTCAAACTATTCATCACTACTTCATATCTTTCTTCTTTGGTTTGGGTGGTTGTTGTGTGCTAATAGAAAACTGGTGTGTTGTCATGTGTGAATACACCAAGTTTCAGACAGAGACCAGAACAAACAGGTTCATAATTGATCGTGTGAAGAGGAAGGAAGCTTCCACGTCTCAACAGCCTCATTTCCGTCTGTTAGAAACCACAGTGACCACTGATGTAACTACTGGCTGAAGACCGCTGAACATTATTTCATCTGCAGACACAGATTAGATGAGCAGTGATGAGTTTAAACGCAGCAGTGAGTGGATTTGTCGTCGTCCTTCTCTCTGTGTCAGGTACTGTAACGTCTAAACCCACTGAGAGGGATGTGGAGGTCTGAGGGTTTGTAAACGTTGTCTCATCCATGCATGAGTCTAAACTACAAAGAAATCTAGAGTCCAGGTGTGAACACAGACACTTAAAGATGAACAGGTGAGATCAGATCATCCAGGTCTGAACATGGTTTGCTGTGAACGAGCAGCTCAAACCCATCTGACCTCCTCCATGCCAGAACCCATAAAATCTTCCCAGTACTTTAAAAGAATACCTGCTACAACCGTCAGGTGTACGGTGGAGTTATGGCGCCCTCTTGTGTTCTGGGCTTCACAGGAATAATTCCCACTGTGTTCAGGTCTGCTGTCGGTGATGGTGAAGATGTGTCCTGAAGCTTTTGGTGAGTCTTCATTCTCCTTGTACCAGGTGTAGTTAGCCTCTGGGTTAGCATCACTGCTACAGCTCAGAGTCACTGAGCTGCCCTCCATTACCTCACCAGAGGGACTCACTGATACCGAGGGAAGCCTTGGAGGATCTGGAGGAGATGGAGGTTAAAGAATGACAATATAACATGTGTTGTGCTGCCTTTTAAAAAGTTGTGTTAACGCTTTATATGGCACTGATTGAAATACTGGTAAAATCTAAATCTCAACCCCAGAGCGTTAACGTAGGACATAAGCAGACTCTTTAATTTTCATGGAGAAAAACCAGATTAATGAACTTCCCATATATGAAATATTTAACTTCATTAGTTGATGTGCAGCCTCCTTCTCTCTGGTACCACAAGACGTTTGGTCAAGTTGTTACTGTCTGATGTCCAGAGGATCTGGGGACTCATGTATCAAAGTTGCTACGCCCAGAAACGTGACGTACGCCCACACCAACGTCAACGTTCAGATGCATCAAAGGTGAAACATCATGGCTGGCGTCAATAATGTGACATCAAGTAGTTCTCAGAGGATGTGCACATCAGAGACACATTAGTGCGCAATTAACACACACGTGTTTGTAACCATTGGTGGATATAAAAACATGCGCAAAGTGATGAAGAAAATGGTATTAACAATGGCAGCCTTGGCTTTGTTAGACCTCGCAAATGGTGACATTACGCGTGAGAGAGTGTTTAGAGAACACAGAGATCTACTCGCAAACGACGACAAGTGGCTCATGAGTGGTTTTCGTTTACGAGGCCAGTATTACTGGAGCTGTGGGCAGAGCTGCAACCGGCCCTAGAGCGCAACACAGCGCGGAGTCAGGGGTTGTCCTGCCCACACAGGTGCTGACCACTCTGGGGTTCCTGGCAACAGGTGCTTTCCAGCGGGAACTGGCCGACCGGTCAGGAGTGAGTCGGTCAACCCTGAGCCGAGCCGAGCCAGCTGTGTGGGACGGGATCATCAGAATCATCCAGGTACATCAAATCCCCACACAATGCTGCTGAACAGGCCAACATTAAAGCACAGTTTGCACCAAGAGCCGGTTTCCCTGATGTAATCGGAGCTACTGACTGCACACACATGCTATCAAAGCGCCATGACAAGATGAATTTGTTTTTGTCAACATGAACCATTTTCATCCCATAAATGTTTAAATAATATGACCAGCAGCATGTTGGGAACAGGCTGGAGGCTGATACAGTTGGCGTGATGGGCGGCTCCTCTGTGAATAAATAATTTATCTATTTCTAAAGTTGTTTTGTCCTAAGTGTTCGTTTCCCACTGAAGCACCTAGAATTAGATATATTATTTTAATATCGTTTTTATTCATATTATTATTATTGTAGAAATGTCATTCCTTAGTCCATGACCCCTGACCTCTGACCCAACCCACCCACTGTCGTAATGCATTGACTGTATGTACTAGTCATAAAGTGGCTTTTCTTTCCTTTCTCCGCTGAGCCCTCTCCAGGACAGGTAGGATGTGTCTCTGTCCTGGTAGTGTTTTGTGAGCTAATGCCTTACTTTGCTTACATGAAGCACATCGTTACATATTAAAGCAATAATTTCAAATGGTTTCAATCACTAAACGCAAGAATATGAAAACGCTTCACTTCCACCTTCATGTCAGACCATTTCTTTTTTATTTCCGTGTGCGCGCTGCTCCACGGCATTAACAGCGTCACACACACGCCCCCACTCACTTTTCTTTATTTTTGTGTTTATGCCTGACGACAGGCTAACAAATAGAGTATCACTGCGTGAGGGCGGAGCCACAAAGACAAACCAATAAGCATTCAAGGGTAGAACACAGGGAGCAACACAAAACCGGAAACCAAGAACCTTAAGAAAATAAAAAGGAGACTAAATAGAAACCCATCAGCATGCAGCAGGATGCAGCCTGACACCCACAACAAAACATGAAGAAGGTGGAGAAGACCCGGCCTCAAAATTCACCAGTTCCCAAACTGATCAAGTCAATTGAAGTTTTCAGAAAATGAATAATCTCCCTTCCATGATGCTCCATGATCCAGGGTCAGTTTGTGTGTAGCTCACCTGTTTATCACTGTATCTGTTTGCTTTACTAGTTTTTATTTCTCTTTTTTTCTTATATGCATTGTTGTGTTTGTGTGTGTATATGTACATGTGTTTGTTGTGCGTGTTTGTGTGTGTTTTGTGTCTGTGTGTGTGTGAATGTGTGTGTGTGTTTGTGCGTGTTCGTGTTTGTGCGTGTGTGTGTGTTTGTGTCTGTGTGTGTGTGGTGTTTGTGTGTGTGTGTTTGTGTGTGTGTGTGTGTGTGTGTGTGTGTGTGTATGTGCGTGTTTGTGTGTGTTTGTGTGTGTGTGTGTTTGTGTGTGTGTGTGTGTACGTGTGTGTGTGTATGTGTGTGTTTGTGTGTGTATGTGTGTGTGTGTTTGTGTGTGTATGTGTGTGTGTGTGTTTGTGTATGTGTGTTGGTGTGTTTGTCTGTGTGTGTGTGTGTGTGTTTGTGTGTTTGTGTGTGTTTTGTGTCTGTGTGTATGTGAATGTGTGTGTGTGTTTTTGTGCGTGTTTGTGTCTATGTGTGTGTGAGTGTGTGTGTGTGTGTTTGTGTCTGTGTGTGTGCGCGTGTTTGTGTGTATGTGTTTGTGTCTGTGTGTTTGTGTGTGTGTGTTTGTGTGTGTATGTGTGTATGTGTGTGTGTGTTTGTGTGTGTATGTGTTAATGTGTGTGTGTGTTTTGTGTGTGTATGTTGGTGTGTTTGTGTTTTGTGCGTGTGTGTGCGCGTTGTGTGTGTTTGTGTCTGTGTGTGTGTGCGTGTTTGTGTGTATGTGTTTGTGTGTGTGTGCGTGTGCTTGTGTGTGTTTGTTTTTGTGTGTATGTGTGTGTGCGTGTGAGCGTGTGTTTGTTTGTGTCTGTGTGTGTCTGTGTGTGTCTGTGTGTGTGTGAGTGTGTGTGTGATGTGTGTGTGTGTGTGCATGTTTGTGTGTGCGTGTAGTGTGGTCTTTTTGTGTTCATTGCGTGTTAATGTGTGTCGTTTCACTGCTGTTGTATGTGTGTGTGTGTAGTGGTGTGTGTATGTGGTGATATGTGTTGTGTTTGATGTAATGTGTCTCGTGTTTGTGGGTGTGTAGTAGTGTACTGTCCATTGTCTGTGTGTGTGTGTGATCCATTTAATGCAGAGCAGAGACATGATTACGTGACCTCTTCAGAAGTCTCACAGAAAATTCTGTACGTTTCACTTGCTTGTGATGAGCACATGTTGAGAAACACAAACAAGTTGTCTACAACTGTGGAAAATATCTACATGTGTGTAGAGTTTAAACTGTGGCGGTCGAGCGTGGAAAGAGAAACTTCCCCACTTGTTAGTGATGTCATCCACTCTAGTGCAACACACACTGATTATAATCTCGATATCCCAGAAGATCATGGTCATTGAACACGTGATGAACACAAGAGTGTTGACACATACACACAGGACTATGTTTCTACAGCTTTAAAGTTTAAAATGCTTTGGAAACAGCGTGATGTTAGGTTGATTATTATTATCGACCTGACATGAATGGAACACGGTGTGAACCACAGAGGAGTGTGATAACACACAGGAAAATGGCTTATAAAAATGAACACTTTGCAACGTCGCCACAACATTGATGCACTGATAGGAAGTAAACAGGCACTTAAACCATCTACTGTTTAATCTAATGTTTGCTGGAGAAACTTTGGATGGGGTTCATTCATGTAGGATGTTACTGTCAGAAGGTGGTATTGAGGATCCATAGTGCAGTGACCAGAAAGGAGGCGGCAAGTTCAAAGTAAAGACTGCAGAGGATTGCAGGGAAGTCCAAACTCAAGCAGAGTGACCACGAAGAAACATGAACTCTGAAGGAGACAACAAACGTGCATGAAGACGAGACGACTACCGAACAACACGTCAGGGACCACAGGGAATAGGGGGGCCACGTCCGACAGGACCAGGAATGAGGAGACACAGGTGACACAAAGGAGACAAACAGGAAACTAAATAGAAACCCATCAGCATGCAGCAGGATGCAGCCTGACACCCACAACAAAACATGAAGAAGGTGGAGAAGACCCGGCCTCAAAATTCACCACTTCCCAAACTGATCAAGTCAATTGAGGTTTTGAGAAAATGAATAATCTCCCTTCCATGATGCTCCATGATCCAGGGTCAGTTTGTGTGTAGCTCACCTGTTTATCACTGTATCTGTTTGCTTTACTAGTTTTTATTTCTCTTTTTTTCTTATGTGCATTGTTGTGTTGTTATATTGTCAAGGATGTGAATTAGCATCTCTGCTATGATGCGTCATGTTTTAACTTCTGTTTGTTCATTAATGTGCATTGACCCTTTAAAATAAATAAATAAACTCAAACATATCTCACATATTAAAAACAAGCTGTAATGAATGTCGTTAGTTTGGGAAATGTCTCTTAAAATGAAGACTGGGTTGAACATGTTGAACTTATTGGCTGATGATGGTCTCTAGTCAGTGACTCTGGCTTCAGCTTCCTTCTCTGGCTCAATAAGACGTGTGTTGAATATTGTGACTCTACCTGGCGGCTGGTAGTGATGAGGCTCCAAGGTCTAGAGGTTTTTTCAGGTTCATGAAAGTCAAGGTCCAGTCAAAGCAGAATGAAAGCAAAGCAAGGACCCCTGTGGTGAGAAGCTGCTCCTGAAACCGAGCCGACGTGAGCTTCAGAAACTATGCAGCTGCCATTTAGTTTTCATTTTGTTGAGGAGGGCCCAGTCTGGGCGGGTCATCAGTCAGGATAACAGAGATGAGACGAGACAGATTCATGTTTTTCATCTCAGAGTGAATCACTTTGGAACTTCTCCCTCCTTCAGAGACACCAGAAACACAGCTGTTATTCAAGCTGTGGCTCTGTTATCACAGACGCTCCCATGCTCAGGGGAGAATGAGCCGCTCATCACTTCTCTGCAGACATAATGTGGGAATTAATGCTTTTTCTCAAATGTTGGTTTTTCACTGGTTCTCAGTGGCTTCATGTCTGTAGCTCTGGACAGTCAGCACTAGTTAAACCTCTACTACTACCACAACACCAGTTAAACCTCAGTCAGTAGAAATAAAACATCCATGTTTGCTGGCACAGAGTAAATGTGGTTTAAATTAGTTTATTAACAGGACGGATGTTAATGTGTAACATGAAAACTTTACCTGTAATGATTTATAATGAAACATATATCTTTTTCATAATCCTGCCAACAGATGAGACATTAAATAAACTCTCCAGGACACGACATTGACATATTTGTGTTTGTCTTTACAGGTGATGCTGTAAGAATATAATTCAAAGACCAGACACGTGTGGAAGGCTAAAGCTGACAACACCTCCACATTCCTCAAACTGTGATGATCAGTCCACTGAGATAAACGTCCGTCTGACTCAGAGCTCTGTGCAGGACACAGTGATTTATTCTAATATCAGCAGCTTTTTGGAAGGAGTGGGGGTTTGACGGCTCCAATCTTCAGGTTATTATCAAACTGTAACTTTATCTGCAATGTACGCGATGACGTCTGTCACGAAAGAAGCCAACACGAGTTCCTCGTAACTTCATGAGCACAACACAACACTACACTAACAGTAAGCGTTAGTCCGACGTCAGGCTTCCCGTCACGTTCACACGTCATTACGTCATCACGTATCCAGTCCCCCGCTGGCTACGTTAGCCTAATAAGAACTAAGTTATCTCACAACAACGTATGAGGAGGAAAAAAACAGAAACACACCCCTCACAGTGGGAGGATCTGGGATTTTCGATGTGAAAGCCTTATATGTCGACCAGTTGGAGTCTGAGGTGCAATAAATATTAAAAGTTTCTGTGTAAGTACGTGTCTATACAATTCTATATGCAACTGACTGAAACCTGCTAAGAAAAAAATCCTAATTATTAGACATATTTAAACTTATAAAAGAAAAAGAAGAAGAGTAACGCAATAGTTACTTTCCCTGATAACTAGTTACTTTTACAGTGACTAACTCAGTTACTTTTTGAGAGAAGTAACTAGTAACTATAACTAATTACTCTTTAAAAGTAACATGTCCAACACTGGATACTACATGAGCCATTCCACTGAATCGGTGCCATTTCCGTCCCTAGAAAATTATATGTATAAATACACATAAAATGTACTTTAAAATACATTTCCTTTTTACACAGAATGTCCTGCACATTGATCTGATTTCAAATTTAAGATATATAATTGTAAGGATTAATAAAAACTACCTAAAACACTAAAAACTAGCATGTATTACCTGTACTCTGACTTTATTCTTAACTGTGAAATATTATGATTAAAATCCTTCAGAAACAGTATTTCTTTTGCACTGTTGAATGACTCCATATCCTATCCATGTTTTAAATATATGTTTTCACAAGAAATCCACAATGTCTTAGTTAAAATACACATTTTAGTTGTGTCCCTGGGTTTTGACTCAGTCCTGTTACCCAAACATATTACCCCATCTGACAAACTTGGAACATGCTAGAAATCACATGCTCAGCAGGAAGTTACATCAGTTGTGACTTCTGAAGGCCATGGGAAGACCAAAAGTTAGTTCTCTCATTTACTTTTCTATATATTTGATGATTTTTTTAAAAACTTGAATGATAAGATCAATGTCAACGTACTGTCCTGTTACCTAAATTACTTCTTAGATGATATTTGTTTATTTTAAAAATACAGATATTTGGTAAATCATTAGAATGTGTGGTCATGTGTGTGGTCATGCTATTAGCAATGACGCCATGTGGCTTAAATCCATGTATGAGCTATAAAGCTAAAAACTCAGTCCTGTTACTTACAAAGAGTAACAGGACTGAGTAAAGTGCCTAGTTTAATTGATTTATTAGTGTTATTATTATTAATATCATACTGTTCACATTGTTTTCATGTTTTACATTTGAAATTACTTTAATTTGTTGAACTATAAGCATAATCAGTGCTTCAATGCAAAGCGTTTCACGTTACGTCATCAACAGACGACTCCCACAACCAGAGAAGTTCAGTGGCAAAGTCCTGAAGTCGTTGGCAAATGGTGTGTGGTGAAGTACGAGGATGACCTCTACCAGGGGGCAATCACAACTATGTGTGAAACACATGTTGAGGTTAGCTGCATGCACAAACTGGACGTCAACAGATTTTTGTGGCCAGCACAGGAAGATGTGCTTTGGTACCTCTGTGAGGACATTTTGTGACTCACCCCCAAAGCCAGTCACATGTCGCTATATGGCCATTCACATTAGATAGAGCCTCTTAAATGACCAAAATGGGTTGTTTTCACACACATACACACACACACACACACTTGCTCACTCACTTGCACACACACACATGCACACACACACACACACACACACACACACACACACACACACACACACACACACACACATTCATGTTTCTTAATTAGTTAATTAACTTGTTTTCCAATTATGTGTTTTCCATCATTAATTCAGTTGTTTAATAAGTTGCATCATAGGAAATTTGATAAACTTGAGGTTTTGGTAAAAGTAAAAATTACTTTTCATCTTTTAGAAAAATGCAACTTGAGAGCATACACAGTGATTTTTTCCATCACAAATAGTAATTATTTTAACATATAACCAATCATTTCTTTAAAATGAACACTTTTGTGAGGGAAAGACAAAGGAATTAGTTGATGTGCTTTTAAACATGCTTTGCAGATGTCACTTGAGTTTTGGTAACAGGACTGAAAACAATGCAGCCATCTTTGACTTCCAAACTTTGTAAAAAAAATAATAATAATAATAACGTAGCCTGAGGTTGACCAATACATATTCTGAACAGTTAAATATGTGTGTTATTATAATCAGTGTTGAAAAAATAAAACAAATTAGCAGCCATTCGGTGGAATGTCCCAAATGAAAACTAGAGAAACATGAATAAGACAACTAACTTTACATCATTTACATAATACCACTCTGAGAAAAACATCATAATACACAGTTGTGAAACAAACAAAAAAAAAAAGAGATGGAAAGTCCTGTGCTGGGGAGGCCACGCCCACATTCTTCCAGGGCCCCAGAATTCATAGCTACGGCCCTGTTCCTGCAGATAGTTTCCTGGTTTCAGTTTAGTTTCACTTTCACCAGGATAGTGTCGCGGGTGTTTTTCTCTCCGTGTCAACCTCCGTCTGAAGGTAATGAAGCAGTTTTGAATGTTTTCTTGGTGAACATCAGTTGTCAGCAGCTCAGCTCCAACAGAAGCAGCAGAAATTTGCTGAACTTGATGTTAAACTGAGTCAGAGCTGAAAGGTTAGAGTCTGGATGAGGCCTAGTATGAAACTGATCCCACATTTTATAGAGATCACCTGTGATCACCTGTCTGAGGTAACTTAGTACTTTTACTCCAGTACTGTCAGATCAACTTCTTTCTACAGTTCAGGGACATGGGGTCATTGTCGTCTTTGTGTGTCACTTTAATCCCTTCATTACATGACGACATTAAGGTCCATTAAAGAAGAGAAAGTAGAAACTTTAACCCTTCTCAGCTCAGTGATCAGATTAGAAACGTTTCCAGTTAGAAATGATTCATAAATGAAAGTTTCTGCTCTTTAAATGACATTTTTAAGGAAATTCTTGGAAACAAAAACAACATTTTCCAGTTTCCTCTTTAATTAGTTCCTGTTGATTTAAAAGAGAGAAGTCATTATTAGTGACATCTGTTAAATGTTGGTTTGAACTGAATCAAAGGTCATTCTTCTAATTTTATTCCAACTGAATCAGAGCAGAATAATTGAGCAGCAGATGTTCAGATCAGAGTCCAGGTTCACTCTGATATTTAACCAGCAACAACTTCATAATAATGATATATTAATAATGATACAAGCTCAAATCTACTGGATCCTGTAAAATGTGCTCTTATTGTGAAAATCTGACTCCTCCCTCCTTCCTGTCCTCCTCCATCACAGGTGCAGCCCTGACTGGTTCCAGGAAGTATCTCACCTGAGTCTCTAGTGTCCAGGTGTGGAGTGGAGACTCTTCTTCTTCTTCAGCTCTTTGAATAAACGCTGAGTCTGGTTTGTCTTAGGGTTAGGGTTCACTAACTGTTTCTGTCTGTCATGTTTGGAGAAGATGTTCACTACAGAGTTTGGATCACAGCAGCTTTAACTGACAGAATCAGAGCCAATCAGTGGAGGATTAGCTGATGTTTTTACAGCACAAATGATTCCAGTGAATGTTCAGATGAATAATTTGTGTTTCCTCTGCACATGAAAGGTAGAAAAGTGATGTGGATTCAGCAGCATGGACCAGAGGGAGGACAAAGAGGAGGGAGTCAGACATCTGCAGGACGGGTTGACTGGTTTCAATCATTCATCTGATCCCAGCTGTGTTTCCTTCAAGAGTGATCGGTCACATGATCGTAACATTCATTTTAAAGGACATCAACCCTCTGCTCCTGAGAGGTAAAATGTTTCCTCCATGTTTCTTTCCTCCATGTTTCTATTTAAACTGTTATTCACCAGTCACCAATCACCACTATGATTTGGCACCAAATCCAGTGGTGATCTCCAGAAAAGAGAGACACCTGCATGTTGTATTTCTAGACCCGGCTAATGTGTTTGGTACAGTTCCTCACAGTTTGCTATGGGAAGCTTTTGATTATTTTTTTTAGAGTTCCAGGCAGTATCAAAGGCCTAGTCAAAGCATATTTTGCAGAAATACAGCTCTGCTTTACTACAGCAGAGTATACTACAGCATGGCAGCAGCTGGAGGTAGGCATCATGGCAGGGTGTACAATCTCTCCACTAGCCTTTACAATGGCAGTGGAGGTGATTATTAGGGCCTTGAAATGGGTGGTAGGTGGAGAAAAGCTGCATGGAGGGCTTCGTCTCACCCCAGTTAGGGCCTACATGGATAACATGATGACTGTGACATCTACTGCTCCATGTACTAGCAGACTGCTGGATAAGATAAACAGCAACTTGCAGTGGGCTAGGATGAAGGTGAAGCCGAGTAAGTCTAGGAGTATCTCAGTTGTTAAAGGAAAGGTAGTAGATAAGAAATTTGTTATAAATGTGGAGGTGATTCCCACAGTGACAGAGAAGCCAGTGAAGAGTCTGGGAAGGTGGTACGACGCAAGTCTCAGCGATGTAGCAAAGTTTTAGGGACTGAGACGAAAAATGATTCAATGAATTTCAAGCATAGACCTGTCAGGGCTTCCAGGAAAGCTGAGATTATGGTGCATGCAATTTGGGTTATTGCCCCGACTAATGTGGCCACTGACAGTGTATGAGGTCCCTCTGACAAAGGTTGAGAAGCTTGAAAGGATGATTAACTCATCAATTAGGAGATGGCTTGGTGTCCCACGCTGCTTAAGCGGTGCAGCCCTGTATGGGAAAGGCACACTGGAGCTCCCAGTAACTAGTCTAACAGAGGAGTTTAAGTGTGCTAAGGCTAGACTGGAGATGACTCTTACTCAGTCAAAAGATCCAGAAGTCAGGCGGACAGCAACCACGGTCAAAACAGGGAGGAAGTGGAACCCAAGAGACACGGTTCAGGAGGTGCAGGCTGCCCTCAGGCTCAGTGATATCATGGGGCATGTGCAGCAAGGGCGTGGAGGCCTGGGACTGTGTGCAGGGAAACCTCTGTGGAGCAAGGCATCAGTAACAGAAGAGAAGGATGGTAGTGGAAGAAATTCATAGGCAAGAGGAAGCAATGAGATGCACGAAGGCAGTGTCGCAGGCTAAGCAAGGACAGTGGGTGAACTGGGAGAGTGTAGAGAAAAGGAAGGTGTCGTGGAGAGAGATGTGGAGCATGGAGGCTAGTAGGATTAGATTTATTATAGGGGCAGTTTATGATGTGCTGCCATCTTCCCAGAACCTAAACCAGTGGTTAGGCGAAGATGCTGCCTGCCCACATTGTTCTGGTGTATGAACGCTCAGCCACATTTTGTCAGGTTGTAGGGTTATTCTCTCCCAAGGGAGATACATCTGGCGCCACAACCAGGTTCTGAAATGCTTAGCAGCTGCAATTGAGGAAAAGCAAGAGAGATAGATATGCAGAGTTGGCATCAGAAGCGGAGCAGCGAGGCTGGAGCGCCTGTGTGCGCCCAGTGGAGGTCGGCTGCCGTGGATTTGTGGTGAAATCTGCCATTGCTCTCCTGTGTGAGTTGGGCATTTGTGGAAAAAAACAGAGGGTTGCCGCAAAGAATATGTCCCTGTCAGCGGAGAGAGGGAGTCAGTGGTTGTGGCTACAGAGGAAGCATGCTAGCTGGGGAGCATGCTAAAGGTAAGGCTAGCTATGTGCTGACAATAGGTAGCAGTTGTAGTTAGATTAATCTAATCTGTTGGTTGAAAGGCACATGGTGGCGCGGTGGCTGCATTGAGGGGGGTGACTCCGGGACACTGGAACTCACTGTTAAGCCTCTTGAGGTGTCGTGGGCCGAACTTAACGAAACATCAGTGAAGGGAGGAGCCCACTTGAAAACCCCAACGATGTGCGGCACACTGCACACTGTTGCTAGTTAGGCTCGTTTGCTGGTGTTTTCTTGTGTGTAACTTCTGATCTTGGCAGAGGGTAAGGAATGTTGTTTGAAGCATAGTTGCATGTCCCATCATTTCTTACCTACTGCTGCTGGCTAGGCTAATTAGCTGGTGTTTTCTAGTGTTTTAATTTTGTGGCTAGGCTAATTGTATCTCGCTTCTGATATAGGCAGAGGGATGAGGTGTCTGGTCTGAGTGTGGTCACATTCCCATCATCTCTATTACCTACTGCTGGTGTCTAGGCTAATTAGCTTGGGTTTTATTTCTGCGGCTAGGTTAGTTAGAAGCTGACCACTGGTCTGCTGGTTGGTTGTCAAGTTGGACCTGACTTCTAAAGGAGTTTTTCCTTAGATCATGGCACAAGGGATTGTAATATCTCGTCCTGTGTATAAATGAATATTTGATCCAGAGATGTTTTATTAACCAGTTTATTTCTCTTCAGTTTCATTAATCTCATGTAAATGTGTTACATCTGGAAGCTGTCCAGTCTGACCAGACTTGAACTGATTCTTCTTCTCTAACAGGATCAGTCCAGACCCCAGCTGTGTGTCCCTCAACAGTGATCAGTCCAATGATCACATCATTCATTTTAAAGGACATCAACCCTCTGCTCCTGAGAGGTAAACCAGTGTCCAGCTTCATCCATGAGTCAGAGGAGACTAGCTCCTTCCTACAGTTTCCACTTTAACCTGTGGAGGTTGATTTGAGAAGCAGGCTTTGGATCATAGGACACTGGTTTGAATGGTAACTGACAGGTAGAACATGTGTGTGGGTGGAGTGAAGAAGCCATATCCATGGTAGGGTTGGGCGGTAATACGGTAATAAGGTATACCGGCGGTGTCTTTCAAAAGCAACGGTATCAGTTTCAATATCATCATTACACTCATTAAATTAAAAATTGCAGTGTACTTATATGGGAGATAAGGATTAATATAAGATATAATTAATTCAGTGCCTAAAAATTATTCTATGTCCACTGTCGGTGTGTGTGCGGCACATTCTGCACAGAAACTGTTCTGGATCGTCAGGTTAATTTAACTGTTTGACTGTTGTATTTGCAGTTCTTAAGCTGATAAAAGTTGATAATATTGTGCACATTATGTTGTTATTGTTTCATCAGTAGTGTTTGGTATTCAGTTTCTGAAAGGTGTAGGCACAAGCCAACAGCCTGATGATGCTGCTGGGCCCGTCCGCGGTGCGTTGCGTGAGTGTCGTGTTGCTATATGCTACATAGTTAATAAGTTTCGCTCTTGTCTGTTTTTACGACCGGCAGTTTGCACGGGTGATTTATTTTGAAAATCCTCCAGATTCTCTTTCTTTTTACTGTGTCTGGCTTACGCCCACTCGAGGTGGTCTGTGTAAACTGACGCGTGCTTCGTCATTTTTAATTAGTCACGGTAATGCCGTATACCGCGGTAAAACGTGGAGACGGTTTGAAGGTATCAAAATTCAGATACCGCCCAACACTAATCCATGGCTGCAGTAGCTATGAGGACACTGCCTGTTGGTTATTGGGGTCCAAGCAGCAACGCTGCAGGAACTCCATTGTTTTTGTTAGTGTTATTATTGGGGTCCAAGCAGCGAAGTGTGTTATTCTACGTTCTTTATTACAGGATAACAATAGGGGACCTAGAGTTAGAGAATTTGTGTGAAATCGCCTGAAAATTTTCTCTTTCCACGCTCGTCCTGGCCACAATTTACACACATGATTTTTTTCCACAGTTGTAGACAAACTTGTTGTGTCTCTCACAATGTGCTCAGCAAAGCAGTGAGACGTACAGAATTTAAACTGGGAGCCTCTGTTTGTGGTAAAGTACCTGTCTGCTCTCCATTCACTCCAATGCAAAGATTTTCTGAGAGAAGGAGAAGAGACGTTTGTTTTTAACTCGTGAATGTGTCCAAAATATTTACAAGGACAAAAAATATATCAAAGTCTTCAGGAAGGTCTTACGTCGCCCATGGTCTGCTTGTTTTTCTGATAGGAGCTACTGTTTTGTCACAGTGAGCCAAAATGTGAGACCAACAAAAAGGAGGGAAATCTAGCTCTTTTCTGTGTCCCGGCTCTGCGCCTTCCGTCGTCATTGACGACCACTGTGAGTTGCCACGGCAACAGCTGAGCCACAGCTCTGGGCCTCAGCTGAGACCAGTTCATTCATCAGATGTCTCTGCTGTTAATACAGCTGATCCATGTGTCCCACACATTTATGTTACAACAACACACATGCCCACACAAACACACAGGTACCTTTATGTTGTTAGTTACAAATACACACAGGAAGAGTAGTAGGATACACAAACATGCGCGCGAAAGCGCACATTAATCTCTCACACACAGCTAACTGTGCTAACCGTAAGCTAACTGTGCTAAATGTAGGCTAACTGTGCTAAATGTAAGATAATTTTGCTAACCGTAAGCTAACTGTGCTAAATGTGAGTTAACTGTGCTCACTGTAAGCTAACTGTGCTAACCATAAGCTAATTGTGCGAAATGTTGGCAAAGTGTGCTAACTCCCATGTTGAAAGAGGCGGTATCCCCGACATTAGCTCCCGTAGCCCCTTCAAAATTTCCCAGAGGGAGTTTTCTAGTTATTATTATTCTTCCGTCTTTGGACATTGGAGTCTATGGCAGCCCATAGAAACGTATGGTAAAAAGTTGTGAAATTTTGCACCTAGCTCAAAGACAGTTGTATATTTAATTTGCCTGAGTTACATGTTGCCAGTCAATACGTACTAGCGCCACCAACGGGTCCCCACTAGGGGGAGCTCAAAGACCACACATTTGCAACTGTCTCTTCATATGAACCACTGCTGGCCCATTTTTTTTACATCTCTCCCACAGGGGGAACTCGAAGGCCGCACATTTTGGCTGTTTTCTAATTTCTTTTCATATGAACCGCTGACGGCCGGTTTTTTGCATCTCCCCATGGCGTTATCTTGCTGTATGGCTGGGCAATTAATTTCTACAGGGGCCACATGAAAAATCTGAACTGTGTTGGAGGCCAAACCAAACAATAACTTGAACGTAATTCTGCTCAATACTAATGTTCCCCCATTGCAAAAAGCAGTAAATTATATTTGTTGATAAGCTGCTACTCGCTATTCGGAAACATAAGAATCCTCTGTAAATATTTATTTATATTTATGGGTTTTGGTGTAGGTTTAAGAGGAAAATGAAACACAATCGATCTGTAGTTTTGGATATAATGCATTGGAATGTTGGAAACTTTGTCCTCTTTGGAAAACTTCAGTGAACCAAGGAGGGACCATGTAGCTACATGAATTATTTTCTGTATCTCAATAAAGCTCAATAAATGTTTAAATCTTTAAGACCTGAATGTTCGTCACCCCACAAAGAGAAGTTTGCTGTATTTGAATTACCGTAACTACCTGATGGACAATATTGAAGTTGCGCTTTCTAGAAAAAACGCTGCCATTACGGTAATGATGACACAAGGTTGCTGCAATTTGTTTGTAAAAACAAAGTGAGTTATACCCTTGAGATGTCACAAAGGTCTTCCAGGCAAAAGCACAACTAACCAGTGTTCAGTCACAATGAATATTATCAATAGCGCAAACCACTGTGACTTACGGTAATTTATAATCGGCCGCTTTGACGGATGCCAGCGATCTGTTCAGGCTTTTGAGGGTTAATAGATGCAAGAAGCTGTTTCAATCTTACTTTTTAAAGAATTCAGGAACTAACAGTGCAATGACGTAAATAATACATCATGGCTCAAAATAAAAGCAACACAGTCGTATTGCATGCACAGTATAAATACTCATCTTCATCTGTGCTTATGACTGACGTACCACAGGCCAGACGGGAATGCCCAAAGGGCCGAATGTGGCCCGCGGGCCTTAAAATGCCCAGGTCTGCTGTATGGAGTACATAACTGCTTGGACCCTCATTGCTGCTTGAATCTATATTTACCTACATTTGTGTACGTAACTTTTGAACCGTACCCCCGAAATTTACAAACAAGGTATCCTTGTAATCCTTGGATCATGCTGAGTTCAGTCTACCCTATGACGTCATTATGCGTCGTGATAGATTTTCTGCCATCTTGGATTTTGTCAAAAACCTTTAAAAAGAGGTCGCAAATTTTGTCCGATTCCCATGAAAATCGGCACAGACTATCTTCAGAGCAAGCCACACAGAAATTACCAATTGCCGTTCTTGGTTTCGCATTTGTACGACCGCCACAGCCAATCAAAAGTGGCGTCGAAGGCACCGTTTTCGATGTGAGCTCATATCTGGGCAACGGTGTGACATATTGACATCACATTTGGCAAAATGGGTCCTGACCCGGGTTCCCAAGTTAAAATACACATTTTAGTTGTGTCTCTGGGCTTATGGCTGATGGCAGATGTGCTTGGACCACCACATTGCTGCACACAGCTACAATTTAACATATTATCCTTTGTCACTTTGACAAAATGTCCCAACTACAAAATAAATCCTAAACTGAAATTTCAAATTGATCGGACTTAAAAGTTTATGTCAACCATAGACTGTATATAAAAGAACCAGTTGGTTGAGTCTTGACAAGTAGTTGAAAGTTCATCAAGTTATGATTTAAACGGTGCTTAAATAAATAATATGAAATAAACAGACAGAAAATATTGTTCAATGAAAAAAGCCAAAGCAGTCAGTATGGTGAAAACCAACTTTTCTGGCATGTAGTTGCAGTAGTATTTTTTCCCCAAAATCTTTTCCAATAGGATAACGTGATGACAAACGGGGTTTTTCATTTTTTTTTGTTGAATTTGTGACCTCATGCGATTTATTTGGAGTTGATCAGAGTCATTTAAAGTGATGATAGGTGTGAACTATTTACATTTTTCTCATTACCTTTGCCTATAGTGCTACTGAGAGAAACTTTGTGTCACAACATGTAGCCAGAAGATAGAACTCAAACCACACACACACACAAGAAACCAAAGGACTTGATGATAAACTAACTCTTAGTTTATTAAGGACTTAGAGAAGGAAACAAAAAGAGCTGCAGAGTGTGGCAGGATAATCCAGTAAACCAAAAGCAAGACAAACTGTGTCTGTGACTGTGTGAATGTGTTTGTCTCTGTGTGGACAGACATGTGTGAGAGCTAATTGTTGATGATTGGTCCACAGAGTCCACCAGCAGAGCTCAGAGGTTCTCAGTGGTCAGTCTACCCAGCAGCATCAGACACAGCTGGACTCCATCTTTCTGGTCTGTACATGTACAACAACTACTTCCCATCATGTCCATGCTGCTCTTTGTAGACCAGTGGATTGTCAGTGTGTCCAACATGGATCTGATGTTTGTCTCCATGGTTTCAGTCTGCTTGTGTCATTCATATCGTCTTCTGTTCCAGCTGCTGGAGGACAACATCATCACTTTTATAAGAAACGAGCTGAAGAAGATCCAGAAGGTTGTGAGTCCAGATTCCCCAGAATGCTCAGAGAGTCAGAGGGAGGATGAGGAGGTGTTGGAGGGTGAGGATGAAGAGCAGAGGAGGAGCAGCAGAGATTTATTAGTGAAGATGACAGTGAACTTCCTGAGGAGAATGAAGCAGGAGGAGCTGGCTGACTGTTTGCAGAGCAGTAAGAGGATTTCTCTAAACATTGAAGCTGCTGGAGAAATGAGACATTTACTAATGTCTCAAGAGATGCGAGAGCAATGACATGTTGGGATATTTACTGGAGAGTTTATTCATTCATCTCATTTCTTGTTTCTTCATTCAGGACTTAAAGCTGCAGTTTGTGGACGTAAAGTTAAATCTGGTCTGAAGAAGAAGTTCCAGTGTGTGTTTGAGGGGATTGCTAAAGCTGGAAACTCAACCCTTCTGAATGAGATCTACACAGAGCTCTACATCACGAGGGAGGGACTGCAGAGGTCAATGATGAACATGAGGTCAGACAGATTGAAACAGCATCCAGGAAACCACACAGGCCCAGAAACAAGCATCAGACAAGAAGACCTCTTTAAAGCCTCACCTGGAAGACATGGACCATCAGGAGAGTGATGACAAAGGGAGTGGCTGGCATTGGGAAAAACAGTCTTAACACAGAAGTTCACTCTGGACTGGGCTGAAGAACAAAGCCAACCAGGACATCCTCTTCATATTTCATTGACTTTCAGAGAGCTGAATGTGGTGAAAGAGAGAAAGTTCAGCTTGGTGGAACTTATTCATCACTTCTTCACTGAAACCAAAGAAGCAGGAATCTGCAGCTTTGAAGACTTCCAGGTTGTGTTCATCTTTGACGGTCTGGATGAGTGTCGACCTCCTCTGGACTTCCACAAGACTGAGATCCTGACTGATGTTACAGAGTCCACCTCAGTGGATGTGCTGCTAACAAACCTCATCAGGGGGAAACTGCTTCCCTCTGCTCGCCTCTGGATAACCACACGACCTGCAGCAGCCAATCAGATCCCTCCTGAGTGTGTTGACATGGTGACAGAGGTTAGGGGTTCACTGACCCCCAGAAGGAGGAGTACTTCAGGAAGAGGTTCAGAGATGAGGAGCAGGCCAGCAGGATCATCTCCCACATCAAGACATCACGAAGCCTCCACATCATGTGTCACATCCCAGTCTTCTGCTGGATCACTGCTACAGTTCTGGAGGATGTGTTGAAAACCAGAGAGGGAGGAGAGCTGCCTAAGACCCTGACTGAGATGTACATCCACTTCCTGGTGGTTCAGGCCAAAGTCAAGAAGGTCAAGTATGATGGAGGAGCTGAGACAGATCCACACTGGAGTCCAGAGACCAGGAAGATGATCGAGTCTCTGGGAAAACTGGCTTTTGATCAGCTGCAGAAAGGAAACCTGATCTTCTATGAATCAGACCTGACAGAGTGTGGCATCGATATCAGAGGAGCCTCAGTGTACTCAGGAGTGTTCACACAGATCTTTAAAGAGGAGAGAGGCCTGTACCAGGACAAGGTGTTCTGCTTCGTCCATCTGAGTGTTCAGGAGTTTCTGGCTGCTCTTCATGTCCATCTGACCTTCATCAACTCTGGTGTCAACCTGATGGAAGAACAAACTACGTCTCAGTTGGCTAAAGTCTTTAGAAACAAACCTAAACTAACACGTCTCCATCAAAGTGCTGTGGACAAGGCCTTACAGAGTCCAAATGGACACCTGGACTTGTTCCTCCGCTTCCTCCTGGGTCTTTCACTGCAGACCAATCAGACTCTCCTACGAGGCCTGCTGACACAGACAGGAAGTAGCTCACAGACCAATCAGGAAACAGTCCAGTACATCAAGGAGAAGATCAGTGAGAATGTGTCTGCAGAGAGAAGCATCAATCTGTTCCACTGTCTGAATGAACTGAATGATGGTTCTCTAGTGGAGGAGGTCCAACAGTCCCTGAGATCAGGACGTCTCTCCACAGATAAACTGTCTCCTGCTCAGTGGTCAGCTCTGGTCTTCATCTTACTGTCATCAGGAAAAGATCTGGATGAGTTTGACCTGAATAAATATTCTGCTTCAGAGGAGGCTCTTCTGAGGCTGCTGCCAGTGGTCAAAGCCTCCAACAAAGCTCTGTAAGTTCATCATCAATAAATACACATCAACCTGTCAGCTGGTCACAAAGTTAAAGGGTTTTCTGTCATTGTCTCTTCAGACTGAGTGACTGTAACCTCTCAGAGAGAAGCTGTGAAGCTCTGTCTTCAGTTCTCAGCTCCCAGTCCTCTTATCTGACACATCTGGACCTGAGTAGAAACAACCTGGAGGATTCAGGAGTGAAGCATCTGTCTGCTGGACTGGAGAGTCCAAACTGTAAACTGGAGACTCTGAGGTCAGTTTTCATTTCTTTTCTTCTCATGCTTCTGAAGAATGGAGATCCAGTTTAGATGAGTTCTCTTGTCAGGACTGTCAGATAGAAAAGGAGCTCAAAGAGTTGAAATGAAGGAGCATCATGTTCCTGAACATCAGCAGGTATCTCCTCAGTCATCAGTGGTGGGTCTGATCACAAACCACATCAAGTCCAGTCTTCACATGTGTTGAAATTAACAGAGTTCTTGGTGTCACTAATCATTCTTTCTGTCCATACTGTCTGTGGACAAATCCCCTTATAGTCTGACTCCAATCAGACCAGATGGAGGACAACATCCACAGTGTTGTTGTGTTGTGTTGACCTTCAACTCATCTTGTTCTTCAGCACATCCAGTCAGTAACAGTTTGTGTTTCCAGTGTTTCCTGCTGAGCTGCAGTGGAGGGACAGGAACTCAAAGAGGAACTTTGATTAGTGTCAGTCAGACTGCTGGAGCTTCATATTAGTGTCAGCTCAACAGTGGAGTTGTGTTAGGAAGAGACCACTTCACAGTCAGTGTGGACAGCAGGAATCTCAACAACTCTGGAATCAGTCCATATGACATGTGACTGTTGTTGGAAGACACACTTGAACATGTCAACTTGTCCTTTAACATTTCTATAGATTCCAACTTCTGAAGGTTGCTGGTTAAATCTATGGTCATAATCAAACCAGTTCATCATTCTCTCTACTAATTAGTACAGGTTCATTAGATCTGCTACAGTTATCTCAACATGTTTCCACTTTGCTCCATAGTCTTTGCCACAACATTTAATAAATGGAGAGTTGTGCTGCATAATCTTTTACATTTGGTCACACCACCTGCATCTTTGGCCATTTGGAAGGTATAATATGTTATTGGTGTTTTTTATTATTTTGTATTAATCTGGAAATCATCACATCCCAGATTTTAAAAACAATTTAAACAGATACGACCTCAGGAGAACGTTCATTTGAATCATTTCATTGTTTTTGAAGTGTCACAGCTGACCATCTCTGGATGACTCTACTAATCTAGAAGAGGATTTAATCACAAGTGATAAGTCAAACCAGGATACTTTTTAGTTATGAATCACATTTCAGTTGTACATTCTCTAGATTTCTTGGGATGGAATTTTATTTAAATCTAGGTTTCATTCACATTTAAGGTGAAGGTGTTAAATGGGTAAAGCTTGTATTGGGACTCTCCAATAATATGATTTCATCAGCAAATGAGCATGGTTTAGTTTATGTCCTTTAATATTAATGCCTTTAATTCCTCATTCTGTCATATAGCCTCAGGGCGGCCGTGACAGGGTTAGTGGTTCCATCCCTGATACATGGACCACATGCCCAAGTGTCCTTGAGCAAGACACTGAACCCTGAGTTGTTCCCAGTGGTTGGTTCTGGTGTGAATGTGTATGAACAGATGAGTAGAGTCCATTATCCCAAGAAATGTGTGATACCCAAATATCACAATAAAACCTGGTGATGGAAACACCTTCATTTATAAAATCCTCCCAGTTATCTAAAGCTAAAACCTTTTTACGCTCTCATGAGGTGCTTTTTCAGATGTATCAATATAAAAGTGCATTGGAAACACTTTTTTGTCGTTTCCCTGGAGATGATGCAGGAGGTCATGTGACCAGTTCATTTGAAGTCCAAATTCCTCAAAGTGACGAGAATTTAAGAGAATTATGGGATATCACCAGATGAGACTTTACCAGAGTTACAGCTCATTCGCTAAACATCCAAAAGGTGTTGAAAAAAGTCGACTGGACTTGTAGAAATTTCTTCATCCAAGTACCTTCTTCAGTTCTGACAGACTAGTGGGAAATTGAGGTTTAAATAGGAAAAAACTCTGGGGGTACACCCATCAGAAACTTGTTAGACAAGAAACTAGGGTCATCATTTCCATAATGGCTGGTAGTTACCTATCGTTGTAAGGGGGAACTGTGTGCCTGGGCTACTTACCCTATGAATGGAGCTCTAACGAGGATAGATTTAAACCTCAATTTCTATGGAGTAAAATAGCTATCAAAAAGATGTGTGCACGATTCTAACCATTCCTTTTCGTAATGTTAAACATTTGTATGTCTATAAAGTTGTTGTACACAAAATTCTGCTGTCATATGCGTGAGTCTGAGAAATTGTTTGGCTTAGGATTGTTTTTATGTGCGTATGAATCTAAAAGCTGTGAGTGAAAAGTCTTCAATTCAATTCAGTTTTATTTATATAGCGCCAATAACAATACAAATCGTCTCAAGACGCTTCACAAAAACCAGCCTGCAACCTCCAGAGCAGCCTGAGGGAAAAACTCCCTTTTAACAGGAAGAAACCTTGAGCAGAACCCAGCTCATATGGAGGAACCATCTGCTGAAGACCAGCCGGGTAGAACCAGAGAAGATAAAGAGAAAAGAAGAGCAGGAGAAACAAGATAAACAAACTTCTGTCATAGATACAAACATCAAGCTGAAGGAAACATGTAGGGTCTAGTAATATAACACATAGCTGATGATCTGTGACAGTTTGTGAGTATAACAGGAATCATGGGCAGGTTGGTGAATTGTTCATCTAGGTAGGAGTGGACACCTGGAGGAGGACATGAAGACTGGGACAGATGTAGTTTATGGAGCTCCACAGGTCTGATATACAGACTCCAGACCATGAAGACTGGGCTGGTTGATGAGGCCACGGCAGCAGATGTAGCTTAGAACTCCACAGGTCAGATATTCAGCCTCCAGACCAGAGACCCTCACAAGAAGATGGAGGGAGAGGGGAGAGAGGGAGACACAGTGGTTAGTAAATTATAAGAGATAGAAAATAAAATGATAAGATATTATAGGACAGGAGCCAGAGAAGAAAGAGGAGAGGACATGTCCTCAGTGCATCGTCCCCCTGCAGCCTAGGCCTATAGCAGCATAACTAAGGGATGGTTAAGTCCAGCTCTAACTATAAGCTTTGTCTAAAAGGAAAGTCTTAAGCCTGACCTTAAACGTAGAGACTGTGTCTGCCTCCAGAACCCAAACTGGGAGCTGGTTCCATAGGAGAGGAGCCTGATAGCTGAAGGCTCTACCTCCCATTCTACTTTTAGAAACTCTAGGAACCACAAGCAGACCTGCACTTAGAGATCGTAGTGATCTGTTGGGACAATATGGTACTATGAGGTCTTTCAGATATGATGGAGCTAGGCCTTTCAGGGCCTTGTATGTAAGGAGGAGGATTTTAAATTCAATTCTAGGTTTTAAAGGGAGCCAATGAAGAGAAGCTAATACTGGAGTAATATGATCTCTCTTGCTAATTCCTGTCAGTGCTCTTGCTGCAGCGTTTTGAATCAATTGGAGGCTTTTTAAAGAGTATTTGGACAGTCAGACAGTAACGAGTTACAATAATCCAGCCTGGAAGACACAAATGCATGAACTAGTTTTTCCGCATCACTCTGATGCTTTGAACTACGCAACTGTGAATTATACCATGGAGCTGCCCTCCTTCCATTTACCACCTTCTTTTTAAGAGGAGCAACTAGATTTAAAGTTGTACTAAGCGATGCTGTCGTGCTGTCAACAAAATAATCTATTTGTGATCGAGTTAGATTGTGGTTGCTGACATCCACATCATTAACATAAGGCACTGAGGTAAATATTGAAGGTACTAATTCCTTATATCTAGTCACAGCATCATCAGATAAGTGTCTACCATAACGAAATGTCTTTCCAATTTCTGTGTAATTACTTATAGTAAATTAAAATGTTACAAGAAAATGATCAGACAATAGAGGGTTGTGAGAATATACGGTTAAACCTTCAGTTTCTATGCCATAAGTTAGTACAAGATCTAAGGTGTGATTGAAACAGTGAGTTGAACCATTTACATTCTGAGAAAAGCCAATTGAGTCTAATAATGACATAAATGAAGAGCTAAGACTGTCACTGCCAACATCAACATGGATGTTAAAGTCACCCACTATAATGATTTTATCTGTTCTAAGCACTAAATCACAGAGAAACTCAGAGAATTCAGCTAAAAACTCAGAGTAAGGAGCAGGTGGGCGACACACCACAACAAAGAGAAATGGTTTTTGTGTTTTCCAGTCTGGATGAGCAAGACTAAGAGTGAGGCTTTCAAACGAATTAAAGCTTTGCTTAGGTCTAGGATTAATACATAAATCAGAGTGGAAGATTGCTGCCACTCCTCCTCCTCGGCCTGAGCCTCCAGGAATGTGATAGTTACTATGACTGGGTGGCCTGGACTCATTTAAACTGACATACTCATCATCCTGCAGCCACGTTTCAGTCAAACTAAATAGATCAATCTGATGATCAGTTATCAAATCGGTCACTAAAAGAGATTTAGATGAGAGAGACCTGACATTCAAAAGACCACATTTAATTTTCTTATTGCTCTGTTGTACTAGTGAATTTGTGTTGATTTGGATAAGTTTCCTATGAATAACTCCTCTATTGTAGTTTTTCCATTTAAAAATCTGGGAGCAGACAGCACATCTGTGGAGTTTGTGGAGTTATGGGTGTGAGACAGTACTAGAGAAGCAGCAGAGAAGCATGTAAGACTGCAACTCTGCCTCCTGGGCTGAACTCTGGGTTGTCATGGTTTTGGGGTGTTAATAAAATCGGCCAAATTCCTAGAGATAAGAGAAGCAGCCGCCAAGTTGGGATGAACTCCATCTCGTCTAATCAGCCCAGGCTTTCCCAGAAAGAGTTCCAATTCTCAACATAGGCCACGTTGTTGGCTGGACACCACCTAGATAACCAGCGGTGGAATGACGACATGCGACTATACATATCGTCACTGGTCAGATTGGGCAGGGGACCAGAGAAAACTACGGAGTCCGACATAGTTTTACCAAACTTACACACATTCAACATTAAGTTTAGTGACCTCCGATTGACGTAACCGTTGGTCATTACTGCCGACGTGAATAACAATCGTACCATAGTTAGCCTTAGCATTAGCCTTAGCCTTAGCCAGCAGTTTCAAGTAAGATTTAGTGTCGCCCGCTCTGGCCCCTGGAATGCATCTAACTATGGTCGCTGGTTTCTCTAACTTCACGTTCCGCAAAATCGAGTCGCCAATTATCAGAGTTGGCTTCTCAGCGGGTGTGTCGCCGAGTGGGGAAAATCTGTTAGAAACGTGAAGCGGTTGGTGGTGCTCCGTGGGCCGGGTAAGACTATGCTTCCTTCCTACCGTCACCCAGCCGCCCTGGTTTCCCGGCTGCTCGGGAGCTGCAGGGGGACAGCTAGCAGGAGCTATGCTAACGGGAGCTGCAGGGGGACAGCTAGCAGGAGCTATGCTAACGGGAGCTGCAGGGGGACAGCAAGCAGGAGCTATGCTAACGGGAGCTGCAGGGGGACAGCTAGCAGGAGCTATGCTAACGGGAGCTGCAGGGGGACAGCTAGCAGGAGCTATGCTAACGGGAGCTGCAGGGGACAGCTAGCAGGAGCTATGCTAACAGGAGCTGCAGGGGGACAGCTAGCAGGAGCTACGCTAACGGGAGCTGCAGGGGACAGCTAGCAGGAGCTATGCTAACGGGAGCTGCAGGGGGACAGCTAGCAGGAGCTATGCTAACAGGAGCTGCGCTTGGTCGGCCCGCACCGGCTACAGGGCGCTGGCTAGCTATTGGGTTTTGCATGGTGCGGAGCCGTGCTTCCAATTCAGAGAGCCTCGCCTCCAAAGCTACAAATAAACTACATTTATTACAGGTACCATTACCACTAAAGGAGGCAGAGGAGTAGCTAAACATGTGGCACGACGAGCAGGAGAGAGAAGAAGAAGCAGAGGGAGAGAAAGTAGCCATAGTTAACCGCTAAATACACCACCAAGGTTGATTAAACTGAGAAGAAACGTGAGATTAACAAGGTGCTACAGAGGACAGGTTGTTGGGTAAACTCAAAACACGAGTTTCACCACTTATACAGAAAATGTTTAACGGAGCTAAAACAGTGTGAGCACACACAGCTGCGGTGCAGAATCAGGAAGTGACGCAATACGCTTACTCACGTGACGAACGTAGGAAGGGTGGGACGAACGTAACCCTCGTATCCTCTTGTGAATACAACTCTAATTTCTACGACTACGAAGTCTTCACTGTGAACAAGAATTCAAGTTTGTGGGTACGAGTAGAAAAGTGTTGAAATGACGTCACGTAGGTCACAGGGGAAAATAATCGAACCACGATTCCTCCAAACACGCATGCGCCGAAGCCAAAGACGGCTTGTCGCGGTGGACCGGGTGGAGCTTCCGGCTCAGGTGAAGCATCACAGGTAAAGTCAATAACGTGTATAAACAATATTTATTTAATTGTACTGTTTTAAATAATATACAGTTCATGGACTTGCAGATTTCCTGCTTTAGCTTGAAAGCGAACAACATACCGGTGATGCTAAGTTAGTGCTAGTATTAGCATTAGAAGTTGGCTTGTGCTAGTTAATTATCACAGACTTGCAAAATATAAAATAATTAATTTGAGACATAATGTTGAACATGGAGCTCTTTGGAACTGACTGGGAGATGTTTGATGCTGTGCATGAGGAACCATATGGAGTTCAAGTCCAGGAAATTGAGTTCCCACTCGCAGCTTTTAGATTCATACTCGCATAAAAACAATCCCAACACTTTCTCAGACTCACGCATATGACAGCATCATTTTGTGTACAACAACTTTATTGACATACAAATGTTTAACATTACGAATACTAATGGTTAGAATCATGCACACATCTTTTTGATATCTATCTTACTCCATAAATTTCCCACTAGTCTATCAAAACTGAAGAAGCTACTCGGATGAGTGGAAAAATGTCTGCAAGAAATTTCTACAAGTCCAGTTGCCTTTATTCAAAGCCTTTTGGATTACCATGACCTGGATGACTGAGAACCTTCACAGACATTAACAAAATCTCTTTAAGTGGAAACACGTTTCAAAATTTCAGAAATATCACTTTTGTTTTTTTGAAAAACTGTAACGGAAACACAGATAGTGTGACTGGAAAGAGCTTTGAGCAGCAGTAGGTAGAAAAGCTCTGTACAAATCTAAAACCATTTACTGGAGGCAAAGAGGAGGGAGGGGTCAGGGTGGAGGTTCACTACTGAACCCAGAAGAACACAACAAGCAGAGTTTCAGGATTCAGCTGGTGATTATTCTTTTAAAAGATGCTGAACACAAAGTTCTTCTTTCAGGTCTAAAACCAGGCAGAGGTAAAACAGACAGAAAGTATCTACAGAGCAGGATGAGAAGAACAGGGTCTAACTACTACAAGATAAAGAAATGATTAGGACTGAAATTCACAAAACACTGATGTCTGAACATGTCTACTGATGTGGTGATGAGATGGAGGGAAGCCTGGAATAAATAGTGGAGTTGATTGAGTCACTAACAGCTGGTGAACTACTCCTCTCACCTGACTCCACTCCTGTAATTAAACACCAGAAACAAAGAAAAGAGAAGGAGCCTCCAGATCAGGAGGCAGAGGACATGAATGCCGTTGATTCTTATTCTAGTTGAAGGCTTTGAATAAATAGTTTGAATGGATTTAATTCAGTCTGAGATACAAGAAGCTCCAATGTATTCTATCAAAAACATCAAGACTCATCGATTATTCTCTTTCAATGAGGATGGCTGATCTTCTTCCTCATCTTTAAGAGTCCAGTTAAAGAATGATGTAAGGAGAGGGATTAGTTCTTTAAAGGCCTGACAGCTGAGGCATCAACAGGAGGCAGGACAGCAGAGGTGAGGCTCAACACTGGCATCTCCTCCTGGAGGGTTTCCACAAGGAGACTCCAGAGATTCAAGGAGGACTGGCCTGGCATGTTCTGTACTAGCTGATGATGGTTTTTATTTTTATTATGGTGGAAGAGAGATGGGTCCCCAGGAAACTGAATAACAGAAAAGTCCTAAACTCAGTATCATGACTCTACTGCTGCACTTTAAAACCTGAAAACATCTGATTATCAGTGGACCCAGAAGATCCTCTCAACTCACATTTGTTTCAACTGACGAAGTTTTCTTGATCAGGGATTGGATTTACATGTTGATTATATATGAAAAATCTACTTTATCCAAACAGAGGCTTCAATCATTTAAAATCAGATTTTAAATATGAAATGTCCCGTTTTCATCTGAGCTTCTCTGAACTTTGAGTAGAAAGTGAAATAAATGTCTGAGGGTTTTTAGTTGTGCTTGTAGAGATGGAGCCACGTCTTCATTGAAGCAGCAGCATGTTGTCATTAATATTAATGAGAGTTCTTCTTCTCTTCTTCTATTTGACTGTTTGAAGCTGCTTCCTGTTGGATTCACCATGATGAAACTCTGGATGATTCCAACAGGAACTTTGTAAACTCACATCTTTTATTCTTTATTCAGGTTGTGGAGCTGCAGTTTGTCAGAGATCAGCTGTGATTCTCTGGTCTCAGCTCTGAAGTCCAACCCCTCCCATCTGAAACATCTGGACCTGAGTATCAACCACCTGAAGGATTCAGGAGTGAAGCAGCTGTGTGGTTTTCTGGAGAGTCCAGACTGTAGACTGGAGACTCTGAGGTCAGACTCAATGTTTTCTTTGTGTGCTGAGATGAATATGATGGTAAAGTTGTGGTGACTCTAAACTTTGGACAATTTTAAAATAAAACTCACATCAGTTACTGGCCTTTCTTTGATGATATCGATGAAGTGGTCATGTATTGAAATAGTTTAGTCTCTAAAGTGTCAGTGATAGAGAACAATGAACTTCGTGGTTTTTATTTTTTATTTAACCAGGTTTGTCTCATTGAGATCAGAGATCTATTTTACAGAGGAGACCTGGTCTAGTGTTGCAGCAACACAGTATTAAACTCATATCTTTTATTCTTTATTCAGGTTGATGAAATGCAGTTTGTCAGAGATCAGCTGTGATTCTCTGGGACCAGCTCTGAAGTCCAACCCCTCCCATCTGAAACATCTGGAGCTGAGTAACAACAACCTGAAGGATTCAGGAGTGAAGCAGCTGTGTGGTTTTCTGGAGAGTCCAGACTGTAGACTGGAGACTCTGGAGTGAGTCAGCTCTGATTCAATCAGTTTTCTTTTATTTATGAGGCAGTAACTAATATTCAGTCTCTGTTTGCTCCAACACTTGGATGAACCATGTGATGGTCTAGAAGCTGAAATATTCAATATTTCATTTTGCTGCTGATGAAAGATGGAGCTGATCAATCAGCTGATTGGTTGTTGGAGTCATTGATCAGGGAGCAGTAGCAAACATCTGCTGCTTCCACTTTCTAATGACTTTCTTCTTTTCTCTGGTTTCTCTCATTTTAAACTGAATCTCTTTGGATTGAAGACGTCACCTTGTCCTCTGAAAACTGTGACTCTACTACTACTATATTTGATTTTAGTCAGGATTCAAGAGTTTTACATTTCAAAGGTTTTTATTGTCACTTCTCAATATTGTCATAGAGTAGAATCAAAAAGCTGTTTCTCTCTCACCTTAAACATAGATATAAAATAGACACTAGAAACAAACAGAATAAATGTAATATATAAAATCCACTTCAGTCTATCATCAGTGTGATACACTCACTGGCCACTTTATTAGGTACACCTGTTCAATGGCTTGTTAACACAAAAAGCTAATCAGCCAATCACACGACTGCAAATCAATGCATTTATTCATGTAGAGTTGATCAAGACAACTTGCTGAAGTTCAAACCGAGCATCAGAATGAGGAAGAAAGAGGATTTAAGAGACTTTGAACGTGATCTGGTTGTTGGAGCAAGACAGGCTGGTCTGAGTATTTCAGAAACTACTGACCTACTGGGATTTTAACTAACAACCATCTCTAGGGTTTACAGAGAATGGTCCCAAGAAGAGAAAATCCTGTTGGATTCACCTGTTTGGAGTTTCCAGGTTTTAAGCTTGTTCATTCTGAACCTTCAGCTCTGAACACATGATGAAACACTTCTTTATTCAGGTTGATGAGATGCAGGTTGTCAGAGATCAGCTGTGATTCTCTGGTCTCAGCTCTGAAGTCCAACCCGTCCCATCTGAAACATCTGGACCTGAGTGAAAACAACTTGAAGGATTCAGGAGTGAAGCAGCTGTGTGGTTTTCTGGAGAGTCCAGACTGTAGACTGGAGACTCTGGAGTGAGTTCACTGTCTGTTACTGTTGTAGATCTGATATGTTTAATCACCAACTGAATCGAATTCATGTTCCTCCATCAATCTGTAAATGTCCTTTAGTTCATCTTTTCTGTTTCCTTGTCTCCAAGTGTTTGTAGCAGAACGTGTAGAAAACGTCCACTGTTAGTTGTTGAAGTCAATGAATGTTTGTGATTATAGCTGAAGAGTCACATCTGGATCCAGAAGATCCTCTAGAGTCACATTTGTTTCAACTGACAAAGTTTTCTTGATCAAGTCCAAAGATTTCTTTGCTTTGTGTTTATCTCAAAGTGACTTGACTGATGATGTCTGATCATTGATATTGATCCTGTAATGAGGTCAGCAGCATCTTATTGATCTGTGTTGACATCAATAGTTGTCTGAATGTTGTGCTGACGTTTGGATGATGTCTGTAGAAGGCTGACATGATGAAGATCCACAATAACACAAGGACAAAGTCACTCTACTCATTTTAGAGAACAGCTCATTGATCAGGACACATTTCAGACCTCAACACATCTGACTGATCATCAATCATTTCATCTTTTATTCTTTATTCAGGTTGATGAGCTGCAGTTTGTCAGAGATCAGCTGTGATTCTCTGGTCTCAGCTCTGAAGTCCAATCCCTCCCATCTGAAACATCTGAACCTGTTTAACAACAACCTGAAGGATTCAGATGTGAAGCAGCTTCTTGATCTTGTGGAGAGTCCAGACTATAAACTGGAGACTATGAGGTGAGTAGAGGGTTCCAGTCAGTCCATGCTGCTTTCATCAGTATCATCCTAAACACAGTTAGTATCAAAGATCCAGTGTTTCCTGTAAACCTGCAGCTTCTCAGTGAAGCTGTGAGAGGAGAATGGAGACAGGCTTCAGGATTGGACAGAAAGACAGAGAGAGAGACAACAGTCAGCCAATCAGATGAGCCAGAAGCTTGTTGTGATCATGTGTTTGAGTTGATGTGAAGACGACTGTTGTTGTTGTGTTGATGTGTCCAGGAAATAAAGCTGGATTCCAGCTGACAGCCTTCCAATGATGTATAGAGACAGTGGTGGTCATTCATCACATCTGATCAACAACTGATCACAGCTCTGAGATCAGTCTGACTGAAGCCTGCACATCACAGAAGCAGCGTTACATTTAGTAACCATGAGTTTCTTAGTCAGCTGATCTTTGTTTCCATGGAGCAGCAGTAAATCCATCACTAAAGTGTTGGTGCAGTAATGAAGCGTTCAGGACTCTCAGCAGTTTCTTAGTGAAATCTGCAGAGGAAACAGACTTGATGCTAAAAGTCTCTGCAGGTCTGTGTGTGTTCACTCCAACACGTTAACATGAAGCTGAAAGGAAGCTGGCTGAGCTCCACAGCTGCTCCACTGCTGCTCTGAACAGGACTCAAGTCCCTGCTGCTCTTTCTACTGGATGTGATGATGAAGGGAAACACTCCTTCACCTCCTCTCTTCTTTCTCCTCCTCTCTACAGGTGGAGGTGATAAACAGGAGGATGAGCTGTGTCCTGATGATCCAGAGGTTGAAGCAGACTCTGACTGGACCATGTTACTGGGAGGTGGAGAGGAGAGCTTCATCCACATGGTCTCCATTTAAGATCATCAACAGAGCTGCACTTCAACTCTTCACAGAGCTCCAACAAATCAAGTCCAGTCCCTCATCAATGATTCAGACACAAACCAAATATTGTCTCCTCCTCGTTACGTTCCTCCTCCTTCATCCACACGTTTATTGGATCAGAGAATATCAGATATATCATCACATCACATGTGTAACACCCTTTAGTTACACACAGAGAGTAATCTCCAATATTTCCAGTTTAACTTTGTTGAGCAATACAGTCTGAATGAGTTTTTGGTTGTTATAGTTCCTTGTTTTCACCAGCAGGGTGCGCAACAAACTGTCTCATAGATCATCAGCTATGTGTTATATTACTAGATCAGGGCTGAGCAATTAATTTCTACAGGGGCCACATGAAAAACCTGAACTGTGTTGGAGGCCAAACCAAACGATAACTTGAACGTAATTCTGCTCAATACTAATGTTCTCCCATTGTAAAAAGCAGTAAATTATATCTGTTGATAAGCTGCTACTGGTAATTAGAAACATAAGAATATTCTGTAAATATTTATTTATATTCATGGGTTTTGCTGTAGGTTTAAGAGGAAAATGAAACACAATGGATCTGTAGTTTTGGATAAAACGCGTTGGAATGATGGAAACTTTGTCCTCTTTGGAAAACTTCAGTGAACCAAGGAGGGACCATGTAGCTACATGAATTATTTTCTGTATCTCAATAAATGTTTAACTCTTTAAGACCTGAATGTCCGTCTGCCCACAAAGAGAAGCTTGCTGTATTTGAATTACCGTAACTCCCCGATGGATAATATTCAAGTTGCGCCTTCTAGAAAAAACGCTGCCATTACGGTAATGATGACGCAAGGTTGCTGCAATTTGTTGGTAAAAACAAAGTTAGTTATACCCTTGAGATGTCACGAAGGTCTTCCAGGCAAAAGCACAACTAACCAGTGTTCAGTCACAATGAATATTATCAATAGCTGACGTACCGCGGGCCAGACGGGAATGCCCAAAGGGCCGTAAAATGCCCAGGTCTGTTCTAGATCCTACATGTTTCCTTCAGCTTGATGTTTGTATCTATGACAGAAGTTAGTTTATCTTGTTTCTCCTGTTCTTCTTTCCTCTCTATCTTCTCTGGTTCTACCCGGCTGGTCTTCAGCAGATGGTTCCTCCATATGAGCTGGTTCTGCTCCAGGTTTCTTCCTGTTAAAGGGAGTTTTTCCCTCAGGCTGATCTGGAGGTTTCAGGCTGGTTTTTGTGAAGCGTCTTGAGACAATTTGTGTTGTTATTGGCGCTATGTAAAATAAACTGAATTCACTCACATGAGCACTACTCTTGCTCTTATCTAGCGTGTTTTGTTCTGCTGGGTTGTTTTTTTTCTCTTGCACCGATGCCGACGAGAGCAGACGCACTAAGGCCGAAAGAGATAGAGCATGTTAATGTTGATAACTCGATCAAAAAGGATAAAAACTTCTTTTTCATTTCTGAGTAAATTGTTCCGGGGGGGTTTTTTTTGGGTGGGACTTTTCCTGTGTCATCGTGTTTTATGAAAAAAAAAAATGGTGAGAACCCCTTTAAAGCGCAAAGCATAGAATGCTAGCATGTCGTGTGGTTTAATTGCTAAACTATTTTTGGAAAAGGTACTTTTTTTATGTTTTTGTTAGGGCTTTGGAGACTATGTTTTTAAAACCAACCGGGGGACCGATGAATGTACATGTTTGAATTGAGGATGTATCTCTTTGGAAATTTTTTGGGGAAAAATTGTCTTAAAAAATTGAAACTTTTGGCTATAGGGCTAGTTAATGTAAATATTTTAAAACAGCTAAACTTTTGAGCTAAAACACCAGCCTGTGCATTTTTTAGTTATTGAGAGCAGTTTTAATTAATCATTGCCCAAATTGATTTAAATTTGTTTTAATTTCCCAAAATTTTTGTACCCCAAATGCGGTGGGAAAAGCAAAAAAAAAAATGCAACTTTGAAAAAGTTTTCATTTAAAAATTTGGTTCACTTTTCTTTTTCTTTAATTTTTAAAAAAAAAAAGAAAATAATCGGGGCTGTTTATTTAGAAAAATTTGTATAAAGTGAAAAAAAGTTTAAAACCAATATATTAAAAAAAAAAAACCTGCGGCCTATGCGGGGTTTGTTTTTTTTGAAATGAGTGGGTGATGAACAGATACCCCAACCAACTTTGGGAAGGACGCCACCCTATTTTACATTAAATGGGACGAAACTGGGGGCACTCATTTAATTTGGACTGTTGATTTTAAAATTTGAACTTTGTTGGGTTTTATTTTTTTTGGGCCCCTTTTTTTCCTATTTTATTTGCACTTTGAACAGTATTATTTTTTAAATTTTTTAAATGCTGTAAAAATTTTTGGGTTGGTTAGAACGAGGTTTTTTAAAGTAGGTTAAATTTTGGGTTTGATAAAGAAAAAATTTTTTTCACTTTGGGTAAACTATTTTGAGTTGGTGAAACTGAAGAGGGGTTTCCTCCCAATAAAAATTTTTTTTTTTGGGCACTGCTGCAAACTGTTGTCCGTGTCCTTTATATCCTCCTTGGCAAAAACTTTTGCTTCTGTTTTGGCCAAAATTGAAAGTACTGATAGTAAACCTTTTTGCTCATGTACGGGAAGCAGTTTTGCACATGTTAGTCATTTTTTACAGTGCTTCTGTTTGGGAACTTTATTTTACAGTGTTTTTCCCGGGTTGTATTGTTAGGTTACATTGTGCTTTTTTACTGAAAGGTCCTGTGGTGGCCACCAGGGGGCTTGCCCACTCTCAGTCACAGGGCGAAATATTAGAAAGAGTTGGCCCAAACCCAAACCATGGCCGCCATGTTTTTGCAAAACATCAGGGTTAACTCTAGAGTGTAACTCACTTAAAAAAACCCAGGTTACTTTTCTTTAAATATCTTAAATGGAGTGAAAAAATCCCCCAGCCACAGGTACCTTTAGAAAAAAAGGTCACTTTTTTTTGAAGTTTTTTCCCCCTGGGCGCAACTTGGTGGTGTGAGGAAAAAACTGTGCGGGTTTTTAAAAATAAACCTGCTGTTAACTTTGGAAAAGGGACCAAAGAGATGGTAAACTGCCCTTCAGGGGGAAAAGGGAACGATCCTCACCCCCCTCGGGAAATGGGGGCCCGGGGATTGGAGGTGGTGGGGAGAACAGATACCTGGGAGTGACCTTTTAATAACAAGACGAATGGGGACCAACATACAGCGTGCCCCTAAAAACCTGCAGAGACTCTATTTTTCCTGAAAGCTGAGACCCCTTCAAACGGTGCATTTGGGTTGCTGGTTTTTTCTCCCCGTCTGTTGGGGGCCCCAAAAACCCTTTTTCTCTGCTGTGGTCTCTGGAGGAACGGGCAAAACACTTTTTTAAAATATCAGGAAGGCTGGCTCGGGTCACGGTGGGAAAAGGAGGACACTTAACTGTTATCATCAGGGAAATTAAACCTGCCCCCCTTTCTCCACCATCGATAGACAGAAAAGGGGAGCTCCTTTTCCAAAGAGATAAAGAAAAAGAACGCTACAGGAAATCTTTTCCTCCCTCATCCAAAACCCCCGGGTTAAAACTATCTAATCCATCAATTACCCTTAAACTTTTATCTTCGAAAAACCCCCTCGGGCTCTTCAGGGTCCCTCGTTTTGGGAAAAAGGATCCATCTTTGTCCCAGTTTTCCCAAGATAAAAACCCCCCAAAAACCCATGGGGGCCCTTTAAACCCCTAACTTCTCTTGTTATGAAATCCTTTAAACGCTTCAAAAAAGGTTTGAGTTTGGGCTAACCCAGAGCAGCCTTGATCCATTGAAAATTGACCGTTAGAGCAGGAGGGTGTTGATGACACGTCGATGCCCCTTCTCACCCCTGGTTTTAGGACGTCTTCGGTTTTGGGTAAAACTTTAAAAACTTTTTAAACATAATTTTGCATTTTTCCCCCCTTTTTTTTGATTTTTCTCCTTTTTTAAAAATTTACAGTCGACCAAAAATTTGGGCCTTTGCCCAAAAACCAAAAACAACCTTGATTGGAGTTTTATGTTTTGGCTTTTTGGGACTTTTTAATGATGGACCTCAAGGGTGAAAGTCAACAGTTTTTTATCAGACCCCCTTTTAAAATTTTTTTCCCCCCCAAGGGCCCAAAATCCTTTCCCCATTTTTTATTCATTTTTTACACAAAAGGGAACGTCCTAGGGGAACCATGCTGATGGAAAACATTACCCGGTTTTGTTGATGACTTTTGGTGTCTCTCTCAACAATAAAACAGTTTTTCAGGGCCCCCAGTGGTAAAGGGTTTTTTAATTTGAAGGGGTGTGAGACTTTTTTTAAAAAATCCATGTTCCTGAACCAAAATAAAAAGCTCATTATTTTTTTTTAAGAAGAAGCCCCCCCAAATTTCCCCGGTTTTTATTCAGGGGTCAGGGGGGGGGGGTTTCCCAATACGACAGTACAAAAAACAAACCGTTAATGGTTGTTATGTGCCAAGAGTGGGGGTTTTGTGTGCCCCCTTCTCCCATCGGGTGGGGGGTTAGTTTGGCTCCCAAACCTGTGGAGCCCCCACCCCTAAAATTTCCCTTTTGGCTCCCCCCACTCTCCAGCCCCCAAATTCGAGACAGAGAGCATTTTTTAAAAGCCCCCAAAAATCCTTGGATGCTCGGGCTGCCTCTGGCTGTCTGAGGCCTGTTGGACCCTGCTATTTTTTGGTAAAGGTTTGTGGGAGGAAGGTAGAGTTTTGGATTAGGGGCGGGGGGACCCTATCCTGCACGCACCCTTTTGAAAATTGTTTTTTGGGCCCTAGTTTATGTGTTAAAAGCCACCAATGTAAGTTTTGTTGAGCCCCCTTTGTTAAAAAATAGGCAGGCATTTTGGTTTTTTTTGTTCTAAACCCCCATAAAAGTGGAAAGGGCCAGGCCTCTTTTTCTTTTTCCCTTTTTTAATTTGTTTGGCTCGCCCCCTTAAACCGCCCCTCCTTCACCTCCACTTTATGGAAAAAACCTTATACTTTGTTAAAAAAACACCCCTTGCCCACTTTACACCTTGGGGGTTTTTTTTTTTTACTGTCTTCATTTTTTACGTCTCTCTTGTGAGCGAAAAAGGGTGGAACGAAAATTGAAAAGAAACCTCACCTTTTTTTGGCCCGGGTATGTGCGCACATAAAAGGTTTTGCTGCGGTCATTTTTTTTCTCAGTGTTACAAGGAAAATAAAGACTACACTTAAAAAACATAAAATAAAAAAAACGGGCCCCAGCATGAATAAGAAAAAAATAGAAAAAGAAGCAGATTTTTAAACATGGATTTGGGAAAGCAGAAAAAGGGAACCCTTAAAAGGACAAACACGAGAATTTCAACACTGTGTCCGAATGTTTTTTGGGGTTTTTCTTGGTTTGTCTGTATTTTTGTGTGTTTCTTTTGAAAAAAAAAATTTTCCTTGCTTTCAGCTAATAGAAAGCATTCACGCTACTTCATATCTTTCTTCTTTGGTTTGGGGGGTTGTTGTGTGCTAAAAAAAAAACGGGTTGATTTGGGTCATGTGTGAATAGCCCAAAGGGGTTTCAACAGAGACCAAAACCCAAACGGGTTCAAAATTGTTTGTGTGAAGGGGAAGGAAGTTTTCCAGCCCAAAAAAGCCTCATTTCCGCTTTTAGAAACCACATTGACCACTGATGAAAACTACGGGGCTGAAGACCCGCTGAACATTATTTCATCTGCAACACAGATTAGATGAGCAGTGGATTTTAAACGCGCAGGGGGTTTGGGGGTTTTAAAATCGCCCGTCCTTCTTCTGTTCAGGTATGAAAAAAGGGTCTAAATCCACTGAGAGGGATGTGGAGTCGGGGGGTTTTAAACGTTGCCTCATTCAAAATGATTTAAACTACAAAAAAAATCTAGAGTCCGGGTTTGTAAAACACAGACATTTTAAAGATGAACATTTTGAGATCAATCATCCGGGTTGCCATGGTTTGTTTGTAAAAAAACGACGCTCAAACCCATCTAAACCCCCTCCAGGGCCCAGAACCCATAAATTTCCCCAGTACTTTAAAAGAAAAACCTGCTACAAACCGTCGGTGTCGGTGGAGTTATGGCGCCCTCTTGGTTCTGGGCTTCCCGGGAATTTTTTTCCCCCACTGTTTTTCAGGTCTGCTGTCGGTGAGGGGTGAAAAATTTTCCGGGAAGTTTTTGGGTTGAGTCTTCATTCCCCTTTTGTAAAGGTGTAGTTAGCCCGGGTTTAGAATCACTGCTACGCTCAGAGTCACGGGACTCCCCCAAATTCCCCCAACCCCAAGGGACCACTGATACCGGGGGAAAACCCCTTGGAGGGTCTGGAGGAGATGGGGGTTTAAAGAAGGGCCCAATTAAACATGTTTTTTGGGGTTCTCCCCTTTTTAAAAGTTGTTTTTAATCCTTTTTTATGGCACTGATTGAAATACTGGTAAAATCTAAATCTAAACCCCAAAAGGGTTTTAAAACTTTAGGACAAAGGGCAGACTCTTTGTTTTTCATGGAAAAAAACCCGTTTAAAACCCAACTTCCCATAATAAAATTTTTTAAAACTTCATTATTGGTGTCACCTCCTTCTTTGGTCCCACAAATTTTTGGTCTTTGTTTTTTATGTCTGATGCCCAGAGGATCGGGGATTTCTTGTATCAAAGTTGCGTACCCCAGAAAGTGACTTTCGCCCACCAAACCCCCCAAACTTTAAAAGTTGCATAAAAGGTAAAAACTTTCATGGCTGGCTTTCAATAATGGGACATCAAGTAGTTCTCAGAGGATTTGCCCATCAGAGAAAACCGTTAAATGCCCCAATTAACACACACGTTTTTTGTAACCCTTGGGGGATATAAAAGCATGGCAAAGTGATGAAGAAAAGGGGAAATTAAACAATGGCCCCCCTTGGGGCTTTTTTAAAGACCTGCAAAGGGTGACTTTATGCGTGTGAGGTTTTTTAGAGAACACGGAGATTACTCGCAAACGACACAAGTGGCTATGAGTGGTTTTCTTTTTCGGGGGCCAGTTTTAAAAGGGAGTTTTGTGGGCAGAGTTTGCACCGGCCCTAAAAGCGCAACACAGCGCGGGGGTTCAGGGGTTTTTCCTGCCAAAACAGGTGGGGCCCACTCGGGGGTTCCTGGCAACAGGTGTTTTCCCAAAGCGTACGGCCCGATAAACCGGGTCAGGAGTGAGTGGTAAACCCCCTGACCAAACCGACCACTGTGGGGGGGGGATCATCAGAATATCCAGGTACATCAAAAAAATCCCCACAAAAAGGGGCGGGAAAAGGGGTCAACTTTAAACACAGTTTACCCCAAAAAAGACCCGGGTTTTCCCCCTGATGAAATTTGGGTGCTCCCGGGAATTTGCACCCCACAGCATAAAAACGAGCCTTTGACAAGATGAAGTGTTTCTGTCACAGGAAAAAATTTTTCACCCCAAAAAAATTTTAAAATTTAATATGTAAAGCACAGATGCAGTCGAAACATCGTAGCAAGGTGGCCGGGTTCATTCTGACCACAGCATGTTGGGAAAAAGGGGGGGCTGATACAGTTGGCGTGGGGGGGCTCCTCTGGTGAATAAAAAAATTTAATCAAATTTCTAAATTTGTTTTGCCCCTAAGGTTCTTTTCCCCATTTAAAAGCCCCTTGATTTGAAAAAAGGGTTAGTTTTCTTCTTTTCAAACTGAAGAAACATCTGACAGTTTCGCCCTTTTTGATTCCGGCACAGTTGGGGGAGGACCCGACTTCGGGGGGAAAGCAGCGGGCATGAATCACAGGGCCGCGGGTGCCGATAAAGGCAGGCCAAAACTTTTTAGAACTGTCAAAAAAAAAAATAAAAAAAAACCATTAACATAAATCAAAGTTTTTTAATTTTCCCTGGCAGTTCAGTACGGTCGGGTTTATTGTAAAACCCCTATTTTTAACGACCAGAAATTATGACAATTATTTCGGGAGTTTAAACACTTTCCCCCGGGGGGGGATGATCTGTGTCACTGAGGGGCCCCTTTAACCCTCCGGCGAGAGCTGTGTCACCCACTATGAGGGCCACTCCTGGTGGGAGGGGGTCCGTTAAAACCCTTCCCTGACGCTGCGTAACGTTTCCAGTTTTTCCAAAATTCCCTCTGCTTCACTTCCCCCTTTTTTATGTCAGCCCCTTTTCTTTTTTTTTTCCCCTTTGTGCGCGTCCCCTCCACGGCTTTAAAAAAGCGTCACACACACCCCCCCACTAAATTTTTTCTTTATTTTTGTTTTTTATCCCTTGACGACGGCCCCCCAAATAGAGTAAAAACGGGCTTTGAGGGGGGGAGCAAAAAAAAAAAAACCAATAACATTAAAGGGGGGTGGGAACACAGGGAGCAACAAAAAACCCGGGAAAAACCAAAAACCCTTAAAAAAAATTTAAAAAAAGGAGAAAAAATTAGAAACCCCCCAGATGAGCAGGAGGCAGCCTGACACCCACAACAAAACATGAAAAAGGGGTGGAAAAGCCCCGGCCAAAAAAATTCACCATTTCCCCAAACTGATCAAGTAAATTGAGGTTTTCAGAAAAGGAAAATCCCCTTCCATGAGGGCTCCATGATCCAGGGTCAGTTTGTGTGTAGCTCCCCCCGGGTTTTTAAATGTATTGTTTGCTTTCATATTTTTTTATTTCCTTTTTTTCTTATGTGCATTGTTGTTTTTGTTTATTTTTATTACAGGGGTTTTAATGTCAAGGAGGGGAATTAGCTTTCTCTGCTAGGGATCGTCATTTTTTTTAATTTTCTGTTTTTTCCCATTAATGTGCTTGCCCTTTAAAAAAAAATTAAATAAACTCAAACATACCCTTCACATTTTAAAAACAAGCGTAATGAATGCCGTTTTTTTGGGAAATGTCTTTTTAAAATTTAAAGGGACGGGGGTTAAACTTGTTGAACTTATTGGGATGATGGTCTCTAGTCCAGTGACTCGGGCTTCAGTTTTCCTTCTCGGGGCTCAATAAAAGGTGTTGAATATTGTGACCCCTCCCTGGCGGTGGTAGTGATGAGGCCCCAAAGGTTAGGGGTTTTTTAGGTTCATAAAAGTAAAGGGTAAAGCCCAAAGCAAAATTAAAAGCAAAGAAAGGGAAACCCCTGTGGTGGGGAAGCTGCCCCTAAACCGGGGCCGACTGAGTTTTCAGAAAAAAAGGGCAGCTGCCTTTTAGTTTTCTTTTTGTTGGGGAAAGGGGGCCCCATTTGGGGGCGGGTCATCAGCCCGGAAAACAGAGATGACGAGACAGTTCTTGTTTTCACTAAGAGGGGGAAATTCATTTTGGGGAAACTTTCCCTCCTTAAAAAAACCCCAGAAACACAAGCGTTATTCAAGCTGTGGCTCTGTTATCAAGACGTTTTCCCATGCTCAGGGAGAAGGGGCCGCCCCAACACTTCTCTGCAGACATTTTTGTGGGTTTTTAATGTTTTTTCCCCTCAAATGTTGGTTTTTCACGGGGTTCTCAGGGGGTTCATGTCGTAGCTCTGGACGTCAGCACTTTTTTAAACCTTTTACTACTAGCAAAAAAACCTTTAAACCTCAGTCATAAAAATTAAAACACCCAAATGTTTGCGGGAAGAGTAAATGGGGTTTTAAAAAAATTTTTTAACAGGAGGATGTTAATGTTGAAACCCTGAGAAAATTTTTTACCTGTAATGTTTTTAAAATTTGAAACCTTTTTATCTTTTAAATAAATATCTTTTAAAATTTAAAATCCCCGGACAGGGACTTTGACATTTTTGTTTTTGGTCTTTACAGGTGATCCCGTAAGAAAAAATTAAAAGGGGACCGGGAAAAGTGGGGAAAGGGTTTAAAAGCTGACAAAACCCTCCACTTTCCTCAAACTGTGATGATCATCCACTGAGAAAAACGCCCGTTAAACCGAGTTTGTCAGGACACAGTGTTTTAAATTTGTTTAACCCGTTTTGGAAGGAGGGGGGGTTTGACGGCCCCCAATCTTCGGTTATTATCAAACTGTCATTTTAAACTGAAATGTACCGATAAACGTTTTGTCACGAAAAGAAGCCAACCGATTTTCCTCGTAACTTCAGGGAGAAACAACACAACCTACACTAACAAAAGCTTTTAGCCAAACTTCAGGTTTCCCCCGTCACTTTCAAAAACGTCATTACTTCATCACGTATCCAGTCCCACCGGGGGTCCCTTTTAGCCTAATAAAACTAATTTTATCTACAACAAGTATGAGGGAGGAAAAACAAAAACCCAAAACCCCTCACAGTGGGGGTTCGGGGAAATTTTTTCGATGGGGAAACCCTTATGTGTCGCAAGTTTGGATTTCCTGGGGTTTCCCAAAAAATTTAAAAGTTCTGGGGGTTAAGTACGGGGTTATTACAATTCTATATGCAACGGCGGGGAAACCTCCCTTAAGAAAAACCCAAATTATTAGACATTTTTAAACTTAAAAAAAAAAAGAAGAAAAAGTAAATAATAGTTATTTTCCCTGATAACAAATTTAAATTTTAAACATTTGACTAACCCCGTTACTTTTTGAGAGAAGTAACTAGTTCTATAAAATTACTTTTTTAAAAGTAACATGCCCCAACACTGGTACACAGAGGCCATTCCACCAAATCGGTTTTCCTTTCCGCCCTAGAAAATTATATGTATAAATACCCCATAAAATGTACTTTAAAATTTTTTTTCCCTTTTTACACAGAATGTCCGCACATTGATCTGTTTTAAAAATTTAAGATAATAATTGTAAGGTTTTAAAAAAAACTACCTAAAACACAAAAAAAAATTTGCATGTATTACCTGGAACTCTGATTTATTTTTAACTATGAAAAATTATGATTAAAATCCTTCAAAAAAATATTTTTCTTTTGCACTTTTAAAAGGACCCATATCCAAATCCATTTTTTTAAATATTTGTTTCATAAGAAACCCAAACAATTTTTATTAAAAAAACACATTTTATTTGGCCCCTGGGTTTTGACTCGTCCCTTCTGAAAAATTTTTGGAAAAATGTTTAGAAATCCCCTCCCTCAGCAGGAAGTTACATCGGGGGTTTTTTGTGATTTTTAAGGCCCATGGGAAGGGCCCCAAAATTTTATTTTCCCCCTCATTTATTTTTTCTATATTTTTTCTTTATTTTAAAACTTTGAATAAAAGATCAATGTAAACTTTTCGGGTTCCTTTTTCCCTGAATTACTTTTTTAGTTAAAAATTTGGTTTATTTTAAAAAAAACAAAATATTTGGTAAATCATTAGAATGTGTGGTCATGTGTGTGGTCTTCTTTTTGCTTTGACAAAAAGTGGTTAAAATCCTGTATTAGCTTAAACCCAAAAAAAAATTCAGTCCTTTTATTTAAACAAAGGGGTAACAGGACGGTAAAGTGCCTATTTTTAATTGATTTATTAGTGTTTTTATTATTAATATAAATCCCTATTCACTTTGTTTTCATGTTTTACATTTAAAAATTACTTTAATTTTTTGAAATATAAGAAAGCAAACCTGAATTTTGGTGGAAAAATGGGGGTGGGGTTTAAAGTCGGGGATGACCTTTACCGGGGGGGCATCAAACTATATGGGAAACCTTTTGGGGTTTTCTGCATGCACAAACGGACGTCAACAGTTTTTTTGTGGCCAGCACAGAAAGATGTGTTTTGGTCCCTCTGTGAGGACTTTTTTGTGACTCCCCCCCAAAAGCCGTCACTTTGTCCCCCTATTTTGGCCTTTCCCAAAATTAAAATAGACCCTTTTAAAAATGACCAAAAGGGTTTTGTTTTCAATACCCACACACACACATTTGCTCACTTCATTTTGCACACAACACACCACACACACACACCCACTAAACGCACAAACACAAAAACATTCCTGTTTCTTAATTATTTAATTAATTTGTTTTTCCAATTATGTTTTTTTCCATTCTTTAATTCGTTGTTTAATAAGTTGCATCAAAAAAAAATTTTGGTAACTTGGGGGTTTTGGTAAAATTTAAAATTTTTACTTTTCATTTTTTTAAAAAAAATGAAACTTGAGAGCATCCCCTTTGATTTTTTCCATCAAAATTTAGAAAATTATTTTAACTTTATCCCCCTTTAATTTTTTTTAAAAAAGGAACATTTTTGGGTGGGGGAAAGAAAAAAGGAAAATTAGTTTGTGTTTTAAACATGCTTTGCAGATGTCACTTGATTTTTGGGTTTAACCCAGGACTGAAAACAATGCAGCCATTTTTAAATTTTCCAAAACCTTCAAAAAAAATTAATAATAAAAACCCGTAGCCTGGGGTTTTAAACCCAAATACCATTCGAACAGTTTAAAATTTTGTGTTTTTTTAAAATCAGTTTTTGAAAAAATAAAAAAAATTAGCACCTTTTGGGTTTGGAATGTCCCCAAAAAAAAAAATTAAAAAACTGGGAGAAACAGAATTTAAACCCTTTAACTTTCCCATCATTTACAAAATTTAACCACTCTGGAAAAACATCATAATACCATTGGTGAAACAAAAAAAAAAAAAATAGAGGGAAAAACCCCGGGGGTGGGGGGGCCCCACGCCCACATTCTTTCGGGGCCCCCAAATTCATAACTCCCCTTTTTCCTGCAAGGAAGTTTCCGGGTTTTTCAGTGAAGTTTCATTTTTCACCAGGATCGTTTTCGCAAAATGTTTTTCTCTCCTGTCAACCTCCGTCTAAAGGGTTAATGAAGCATTTTTTGAATGTTTTCTTGGTGAACATCAGCGGGTCAGCAGCTCACCCCAAAAACAGAAGCAGCAAAATCTCTGAACTTGACTTTAAAAATTTGATTCGAGCTGAAAGGTTAGGTTGGATGGGGGCCTAGTAGAAATGACCCCACATTTTCAAGCCCACAAAGGTCCATTAAAAAAGTGAAAGTGGGAAAAATTTTAACGCTTCTAAGCTCAAGATCAATTAGAAACGATTCCAGTTAGAAATAAATTAATAATTAAAACTTTTCTTTTTTAAATTTTACTTTTTTTAAGGAAATTTTTTTGAAAAAAAAAGGAAAACTTTTTTCCATTTTCCTCTTTAATTTTTTTCCAGTTCCTGTTGTTTTAAAAAGAGAGAAGTCATTATTAGTGACATCCTGTTAAATGTTATTTTTGAACTAAATTTCCAAAGACCCATTTTCTTAATTTTTTTCCCAACTGACTAAACCCGTTTTAATTGAGCAGCAGTTGTTCAGATCAGAGTCCGGGTTTTTCCCCTCGAATTTCTTTAACCGCAACAATTCATAATAATGATATTTAAAATGAACAAGGGTCAAATCTATGGATTTCCCGTAAAATGTGCTCTTATTGTGAAAAACTGCCTCCTCCCCCCCTCCTGTCCTCCCCTTTACAGTGCAGCCCTGAATGGTTCCAGGAAAATTCACCTGAGTCTTAGTGTCCAGGTGTGGAGTGGGGACTCTTTTCCCTTTTTCTTCGCCTCTTTGAATAAACCCCTGAGTCTGGGTTTTTCTTAGGGTTTGGGTTCAATAAAATGTTTCGTCTGTTTTGTTTTTGGGGAAGATGTTTTTTACAGAGTTTGGGGTCACAGCAGCTTTAAGTGGGCAAATCAGAGCCCAAACAGTGGAGATCCTGATGTTTTTTTCGCACAAAAAGATTCCAGTTAATGTTCAGATAATGATTTGTGGGTTTTCCAGCACATGAAGGAAAAAATTTTATTGGATTCGCAGCATGGCCCCGAGGGGGAAAAAAAGGGGGGGAAGGGCAAACATCTGCAGGATGGGTTGATGGTTTTAGTCATTCATTTGATCCCAGGGTGTGTTTCCCTCAGGGTGATCAGTTTACCCGGGTCGCCTCATTGGTTTTAAAGGACATCAACCCTTCTGCTCCTTTGGGGTTAAAAAAGTTTCCCCCATGTTTCTGATTTATGTTTAAACTGTTTTTGATTTCCCAAAAAGGTTTTATTTAACCCTTTTTTTCTCTTCAGTTTCATTAATCTCATGGAAATTTTTTTTCATTTTGAAAATGTCCATCTAACCCAAATTGAACTGATTTTTCTTTTCCCAACAGGAAACAGTTTCCCGGGTTTCCCCCCCCCGTTGGGGTCCCCCAAAAAGTGGGTCGGTCCAAGATCACCTTTATTGATTTTTTAAAAAAAATTTTTAAAAACCCTCTGCTCCTAAGGTAAACAGTGTTCCCGCTTCACCATGAGAAAAGGGGGAGACTACTCCTTTCTACAGTTTTTCCCCTTTTAAACCCGTGGGGGGTTTTATTTGGGGAAACGGCTTTGGGTCATAGGACACTGGTTGGGGAAAGGTAAAAAGACAGGGAGAAAAATGTGTTTTGGTGGAATGGAAAAAGCCATACCATTTGGGTGCAGTAAGCTTTTGAGGGGCAAATGCCCCCGTTGTTTTTTTAACATGTTATTCCCATGTCCCCTTTGGAACAGGTTTCTGGAAATTATTACAACATCCCAATTTTCTATTTTAAAATTTCTAATTTTTATTCAAAATGTCCCAACTCCAAAAAAAATCCTAAACTGGGGGAATTTTTAAATTGATCAGAATTAAAAGTTTAAATTTTAACCTTTGCCCGATATAAAAAAAACCATTGAGGGCTTGAAAGTAGTTTAAAGTTTATCAAATTTTGATTTAAAAGGTTTCTTAAAAAAATAATTTTGAAAAAAACAGACAGAAAAATTGTTTCCGGGGAAAAAAACCCAAAACAGTCCCCTTTTGATGAAAAACCAAATTTTCCCCTTCCCCTTTAGTTTGCAGTTGAATTAAAAATTAGTCTTTTCCCCCCACAAACTTTTCCATTTGGTTTAAATTTATGACAAACAGGGTTGTTTTATTTTGTTTTTTTAATACTGAATGAAATTGGGCTTTTTATCTTTGTCCTTTTTGTAGCCACGATATTACAGAAGATGAACTGACCCCCATACTTCTGAAATGTAAAACATTGATTTTTAAAAAACTGTAAACTTTGGTTTAAAATTGTTTTCCCCTCATTCTTTTGTCCCCAGGGTCCAAACCCCCAACTTGTTCCGGAACAGGAAAATTTGGTGTAAATTTTTCCCAACCCAGTCTGTCTTAGATCTTTCCATCAAAAAAAAAACTTTGTTTTATGTTCCCCCTTCTTTAAAAAACGACTAATTTTTGTTAAAAGGCGCAACATTATTTATTTTTTAAGAGCCCTTGGGATTTTTAGCCCAAAGTGACCAAAAGACGTCTGAAAATATTTCAAGATCAGCTGGATTTAATTTTGGGGTTGTTTTAGGTCATTTCAAATTTAAAGATAGGTGGGGAACCCTTTTTTAAAATTTTTTTCATTACCCTTTTCCTATAGAGCTACTGGGGGGAACTTTTTGGGGCACAACAAAGTGCCAAAGATAGAAAATCAAACCAGACACACACCCCAAGAAACCCCAAAGGGTTGATGAAAAACTAACTCTTTGTTTATTTAAAGGGCTTAGAGAAGGAAAAAAAAAAGAGCCTCAAGTGTGGCAGGATAATCCTGTAAACCAAAAGCAAGACAAACTGTGTCCCGGGGACTGTGGTTTAATGTGTTTGGGCTCTGTGTGGCATAAGTTTAGAGTAATTTTTGATGATTGGTCCCCAAATGTCCACCCGCAAGCCAGAGGTTCTCAGTGGTCGTCTACCCAGCAGCTTTAGCCCCCAGCTAGACTCCATTTTTGGTCTGTAATGTACAAAAAACTACTTTCCATAAGTCCATGCTTTCTCCCTTTTTAACCAGGGTTTTTCAGTGTTCCCAAAAATGGATCCCGATGTTTTTTCTTCTGTTTTCCAGCTGCTGGAGGACAACTTTATCACTTTTTATAAAAAACGAGCTGAAAAAGTTTCCCGAAGGTTGTGATCCCCCAAATTTCCCAGAATGCTCAGAAAAGTCAGAGGGAGGATGGGAGGGGTTTGGGGGGTGGGAAAATTTAAGAGCAGAGGAAGGGGGCAGCAGAGATTTTTTTTCCCGAAGTGACATGAACTTCCCAGGAAATTTTGGAGGGGGAGCTGGGTGACTGTAGCAAGCAGTAAGAGGAATTTTTCTAAACATTGAAGCGCCCGGGGAAATGAGACTTTTCTAATATCTAAGAGAGGACCCAAAATATATTCACAAAACAATTTTTTTAAAAGCAATGACTGTTTTGGGAAATTTACTGGAGGGGTTTTGGGTTTAATTTATCTTATTTGGTTTTTCTTTCATTCAGGGCATTTTTCTCCAGTTTGGGGGAAGTAAAGTTAAATCTAGTCTTTAAAGGGGAAGTTCCCCGTGTGTGTTTGAGGGGGTTGTTGAGCTGGAAACTCAAAACCCTTTTGAATGAATCTAACAGAGCTCTACATCACAGAGGGAGGGACTGCAGAAAGGGAAATGATGAACATGAGGTCAGGAAAAGATTGAAACAGAAACCCGGGGAAACCACAACCCGACCCGAAACAAGCATTTTAAAAAAAGAAGACCTCTTTAAAAGCCTCCAAACCCGGAAGAACCCGGGCCAAACAAAAAGAGTGGGTGGGGCAAAAGGGGGTGGGGTGGCATTGGGGAAAAAAGTTTTTAACACAGAAGTTCACTCTGGGGCTGGGGTGAAGACAAAGCCAACCAGACATCCTCTTATTTTTCCAAATTTACTTTCAAGAGCTGAAAGTGGTTTAAAGAGAGGGAAAATTCAGTTGGGGGAAAAATTGTTCAACACTTCTTTTACTGAAACCAAAAAAAACAGAGGGAAACTGCAAACTTTGAAAACTTTCCCGGTTTTTTTCACTTTGACCCGGGCCTGGATGAGTGTCCGGGCTTCCCCTTTTGGGCTTTTCCCCAAGACCCGAGATCCCGATGATGTTACAGAGTCCACCTCAGTGGATTTTGCTGCTGACAAACCCCCACAAGGGGGGAAAAATGCTTCCCTTTTGCTCGCCTCTGGATAAAACCCCACGAAACCTTTCGCAGCCCAAACAGATCCCCCCTGGTGTTTTTTGACTTTGGGGACAGAGGTCAAGGGGTTTATGATCCCCCAAAAGGGGGAGAAATTTAGGGGAAAAGGTTCAAGGGTGAGGGGCAGGCCCAGCACATCCCCACATCAAGACATTCCAAAAAAGCCTTTCCCCCCCATCAAAGTGTCACATCCCCGTTTTTCTGCGGGTCCCTGTTTCAGTTTTGGGGATGTGTTTGGGAAAACCCGAGAGGAGAGGGGGCGCCCCGACCCTGATGAGATGTAATCCACTTCCTGGGGTTCAGGCCCCCAAATCAAGAAGGTCAAGTATGATGGTGGGGTGAACAGATCCACCCTGGGGTAAGAAGAGCCAAAGGGAAAATGATTTAAATCTTGGAAAACTTTGGGTTTTGATAGCTTTCTTAAAGGGGAAAACCCGATCTTCTATGAATCAACCCCGGGGAGGGTTTTGGGGATCGATACAGGCAGCCTTTAGTTTATCGGGGTGTTCCCCACGGATCTTTAAAAAGGAAGAGCCTGTACCCGGAAAAGGGGTTTTGCTTCATCCATTGACGTACAGGGGTTTTGGTTTCTCTTATGTCCATCCCGACCTTTACAACTCTGGGGTCAACCTGATGGAAAAAACAAAAAAACTAAATCTCTTCATGAAGGAAAACCCAAAACCCGAACTAACACGTCTCCCTTTAGAGTGGTGTGGACAAGGCCTTACAGAGTCCCAAAAGGGCCTTTGGAAATTTTCCTCCCCCTTCCTCCCGGGGCTTTTTTACTGCAGACCAATCGACTCTCCTAAAGAGGCCCGCTGGCACAGGGCCCGGAAATAATCACAGGGCCAAAACAGGAAACATTTTAGTTTCATCAAGGAGAAGATCAGTGGAATTTTCTGTAGGAGAAGATCTAACCCCGTTCCACTGTCTGAATGAACTAAAGGGTGGTTTTCTAGTGGGGAGATCCAAACAGCCCTTTAAACAGGCTTTTCCCCCAGATAAAAAATGTCTCCCGCTCAGTGGTCCGCTTGGTTTCATCTTTCTGTCCTTTAGGGGAAAATCTGGATGAGTTTTTTTTGAAGAAATGCCTTTCAGAGGAGGGGTCTTCTGAAGGGTGCGGGCCCCCTGGTCCCAAAACCCCCCAACAAAGCTCTGTAAATTTATCCTCAATAAAAACACAGCAACTTGTCGTTGGGCACAAAGGGTTTTAAAAAAGGGGGTTTTTGTCATTGTCTCTTTTAGATTTTAGTGGCTGTAACCTCTCGGGGAAACTGTGAAGCTCTGTCCCTTTAGTTTCTTGCCCAGTCCTCCCAATCTGAAACATCTGGAAACCCGAGCAAAACAACCTGAAGGATTCAGGGTGAAAAACATCTGTCTTTCCCGGAAAGGAGAGTCCAGACTGTAAAAGGAGACTTGAGGTCAGTTTTCATTTCTTTTTTCTCCCGCTTTTGAAGAATAGATCCAGTTTAGATGAGTTCTCTTTTCAGGAAATGTCCCGTTTGAAAAGGGCCCAAAAAGTTGAAATGAAGGGGGCCCCCTGTTTTCCCCCCAAAATCCCGCAAAGGGATCTCCTCAGTCATCGGTGGGGTCTGATCCCCGAAACCCCACAAGTCCATCTTTTACATGTGTTTTAAATTAAAAGGGTTTTTGGTTTTTCCAATCTTTTTTTCTGTCCTACTGTTGTGGACAAAAAACCCCTTATAGTCTGACTCCAATTTAACCGATGGAGGACAACCCTCCACAGTTTTGTTGTGTTGTGTTTACTTTTAACTCATCTTGTTCTTTAGGGACATCCAGTCAGTAACATTTGTGTTTCCACAGTGTTTCCTGTGAGCTGCAGTGGGGGGACAGGAACTCAAAGAGGAACTTTGATTAGTGTCAAATCAGACTCTGAAGCTTTCTTTTTATGTCAGCTCAAAAAGTGGAGGTTTGTTAGGAAGAACCACTTCACGGTCAGTGTGGACAGCAAAGGGAAACTCAAACCTGGGATCATCCATATGACATGTGACTGTTGTTGGAAGACACACTTGAACATTCAACTTTCCTTTTAAAAAATTTTTTATAGATTTTCCCCCTTCTGAAGGTTTTCCCGGTTTTAAAACTATGGTCATAATCAAACCAGTTCATTTTGCCCTCTCTAATTATTTCAGGTTTTATTTGAAACAAGGCCCGATATTAAAGTTTTAGGGTTTTTTATTGAAATCTGTTTTTGGGTTTTTTTGATGGAAATTTTAAAAGTTTAATGTTAAACCCAAATTTTTGGACTGGCTTTTCCGTTTCAGTCATCTCAATATGTTTCCCCTTTGCTCCAAAATTTTTTTCCACAACATTTTAAACAATGGTTAGGTTTTAAAAACCCATTTCAGTTGTACCTTCCCCTGGATTTCTTGTAGAATTTAATTTAAAAACCCCGTGTTTCATTCACATTTAAGGTGAAGGTGTTTAAAAGGGTAAAAGCTTTTATTTGGGGACCTACCTAAAAAAATGATTTCATCGCAAATGAGCCGGTTTTTTGATTGTTTTCCTTTAATATTTCGCCCTTAAATTCCCCCATTCCCCTCATATAGCTTCAAGGGGAGCCGTGAAGGGTTTTTGGGGTTCCCCTCCCTGAACATGGCCACATGCCCAAGTGTCCTTGAGCAAAGGGGCACTGAACCCTGAGTTGTTCCCCGTGGTTGGTACGGTTGAATGTGGAAAGAAAAAGATATAATCCATTATCCCTAGAAAGGTGTGAAAACCCAAATCACAATAAAAACCGGTTTATGGAAAAAAAACCCTTTATTTTTTAAAATCCCCCCCAGTTATCTAAAACTTTAAAAAAATTTTTATGCTCTCATGAGGGGGCTTTTTTTAGATTTATCGATATAAAATGCATTTGGGAAAAACTTTTTTTTCGGGTTTCCCCGGAGATGAAAGCCCGGAGGTTTATGCGACCAGTTTTTTTGAAGTCCAACCCCTCAAAGTGGGAAAAAATTTAAAAGGGGAAATTTTGGGATTTATCAAGGACTTTTTCCAAGTTACAGCTTATTTTGCTAAAAGTCCAAAAAAGGGGTTGAAAAGGTCGACTGGCCCTTTTTAGAAATTTCTTGAAGCGTTTCAAACAAGTAATTTTTTCATTTCCCACAGACTAGTGGGAAAAATTTAGGTTTAAATAGGAAAAAACCTGTGGGGACACCCCCCTCAGAAAAATTTTTTAGACCAAAAAATAGGGTAATTTATTTCCCCCAAAGGTTTGGGGTTTTCCTATGTTGTAAGGGGAAAATTGTTTGCCTGGGCCCACTTAACCTATGAAAGGGGGCTTAACGAGGGTTTGATTTTAAAAACCCCAATTTTTATGGGGGTAAGCAGCTATCCAAAAAAAATGTGTACACTATTTTAACCCCTTTTCCCATTGTAATGTTAAAAATTTTTTGGTCTATAAAGTTTTTTACAAAAAAATTTTTGCTGTCCTTTTGCGTGAGTCTGAGAAATTCCTTTTGGGGTTTGGTTTTTTTTTTGGGCGTATCAATCTAAAAGCTGTGAGTGCAAAGTCCTTTTGAAAAAAACTCTAATTTTTTACGAAATACGAAGTCTTCACTGTGAACAAAAAATTTAAGTTTGTGAGTACATAGAAAAGTGTTTTAAATGACGTCACGTAGGTCAAAAGCAGGTAAAAGGGGAAAATAATCGAACCGCATTCCTTAAACACGCATGCGCCGAAACCCCAAAAACGGCTTGGTTTGCGGGGGACCGGGTGGAGCTTTCCCCGGGTCAGGTGAAGCATCAAAAGGGAAAGTAAAAAAGTGTATTTTCAATATTTATTTTAATTGTAAATGTTTTAAATAATATTTCAGTTCATGGGTTGCAGATTTTTCTGCTTTAGCTTGAAAAGCGAACCAAAATGCCATTTATCTAATTTTGGGGTGTAATTTGATTTGAAGTTGGCTTGTGCTAGTTTTAAAATTTTATCAACTTGCAAAAATAAAAATTTAATTTGGAAAAATTTTAAATTTTAACATGGGCTTTGGAAAATGCTTGGGGGATGTTTGATGCCCGTGCATTTAGGGCCATATGGGGTTAAAATCCAGGAAATTGAGTTTCCCCCCCACAGCTTTTTGATTCATACATAAAAAAAAATTCCCCCCAAAAATTTCCCCAGCTCACGCATATAAAAGCAAAAATTTTGGGGTACAACCCAAATTTTTTTGACTTTCAAAAAGTTTAACAATTATGGAAATTTCTGATGGGTTTGAAACATGCACACATCTTTTTGATAACATTTTTACTCCAAAGGAAAAGGGTACTCGGGGGAGTGGGAAAAGGGCTTTTAAGAAATTTTTTACAAGTCCAGTTGCCCTTTTTTTCAAAGCCTTTTTTTGGGTTACCATGACCTGGAAAAGACTTTTAAAACCTTCACGGGGCCTTTAAAAAAAAATCTTTAAGTGGGAAAAACCCTTTCAAAAATTTTAGAAACATCGCTTTTGTTTTTTAAAACACTGTAAAAGGAAACACCCGCTAGGTTTTGCTGGAAAAGAGCTTTAGCAGGCCCGTAGGGAAAAAAAGCTCTGTACAAATCTTAAAAAACCCTTTACTGGAGGCAAAGAGGAGGGGGGTGTCCCGGGTGGGGGGTTCACTACTGAACCCAGAAAAACCAACAAGCAGAGTTTCAGGGTTCAGCTGGTGATTTTTCTTTTTTAAAACTGTGAACACAAAGTTCTTTTTTTCCCGGGGCTAAAACCAGGCAGAGGGAAAACAAAAACAGAAAGTATTTTACAGGCAGGGTGAGGGAAAAACGGGTTAACTACTACAAGATTTAAAAAAATGTTTAGGACTGAAATTAAAAAAAACACTGATTTTCTGAACATGTCTACTGAAAGTGATGATGAGATGGAGGGAACCTGGAATAAAAAGTGGATTGATTGAGTCACTAACACTGATGAACAAATCCTCTCACCGACCCCACTCCTGTAAAAATAAACACCAAAACAAAAAAAGAAAGGGGCCTCCAATCAGGAGGAGAGGAATGAAAGCCATTTTTTTCTTATTTAGTTGGAGGCTTTTAATAAATTGTTTTACCCGGATTTTAATTTAGTCCCGAGAACAAAAAGCTCCAATGTATTCTATTAAAAAAAATCAAGATCATCAAAATCTGGCCCGTTGTTTGGATGGAGCGATTATTTTCAGAGTCCTCTTAATATTTTTCTTGTGTTTAGAGCCAAAATAAAACCAGTCCGGGTTTTCATAAAAAGTTCCCCCATATCTCTTTGCTATAATAGATGTGTTCTTGTATCTACATAAGGGAAAAGGTAGGGCCTGACATCGCTACTTTTTTCTTTAAGCTATTTTCCCTTTTTTTTTGGGGGTAAAAAATTATTCTCTTTGAATGAGGATGGCTGATCTTCTTCCCATCTTTAAAAAATCCAGTTAAAGAATGATGTAAAAGGGGAAAAGGGGTTAGTTCTTTAAAAAGGGCCCGACAGCTGAGGCATTAAAAAGGAGGCAGGACAGCAAGGTGAGGCCAAAAACTGGCATCTCCCCTGGAGGGGTTTTCCCCAAGGGGACCTTCCCGAATTCAAGGGGGACTGGCCTTGGGAAAGTTCTGTACCAGCAAGATGGTTTTTTTTTTTTATTATGGGGGGAAAGAGAGATGGGTCCCCCCGGAAAAATGAATACCCGAAAAATCCTGAACCATTTTTATGACCTACAGCTGCATTTACAACCCGAAAAAAATCTGTTTTTCAGGGGATTTTTAAACCACATCTTTATTTTTATTTAGGGTTTAGAGATGAAGGTTGTCAAGAAACAGCTGTGATTTTTCTGGGACCACTCGGGGTTTCCCAACCCCCCCCAACTGAAACATCTGGGCCTGGTGACAACAAACCCGAAGGATTCAAAGGGGTGAACAGGGTGTGTGGTTTTTTTGGGGGGGCCAGACTGTAGGGTGGAGGTCCCGGAGTGAGTTCACTGTCTGTTTTCTGTTGTAGATCTGATATGTTTGATAAACCAGTTTTTTTTTATTTATGAGGGAGTAAAATAATATTCAGTCTCCTGTTTGCTCCAAAAACCCTTTGGGTGAAAACCTTTTGATGGTTTTTTGAAAGGGTTTAAAAATTTTTTTAAAATTTTTTCCTTTTGCTGTGATGAAAGATGGAGCTGATCAAACGTGATTGGTTGTTGGAGGGAAAATTTATCAGGGGACAGTAGCAAACATCCCCTGCTTTCCACTTTCTTTTTTTTTTTTTTTTATCAATTTTTTATTGAAGAAAGACAAAATTTTATATATTCACGTTATATACAGAGTTTTTTTCCTTTTTTTCCCCCCCACATTAAATACAAAAAAGGAACCCAAAAAATGATACCTTTTTGATAGGGAACAAAAAAAAAAACCCCCCTCCCCCTCCCGCATGGGGATTTCCCATGAAAAAACAATGAAGCTGAAACCGGCCCCCATGAAGGGACCCAGGATAGTGGAAATTTAAGTTCCCGAAATACACCAACCCAAAACTTGGGTATGAAGGCTGCCAGGAGGACGGGGTCCTGACTACGACAATAAAAAAAGGGTCATGCTCCTTCAAACCCCTTTTCCCCTGGGCCTGCTCAAGCGAAGGAAAATCTTAAAAAAAAATGGGAAAAAAGTTTTTGGCCCTTTCCCCCTCCCGGTTTCCGAGCTGTGCTTTTGGGATTATCCACCCGCTAAACTCCTGGTTATTTAAACCCAAGGGGAAAAATCAAAAAAATTTTTTTGGGAAAATGCACAGCAGGGGTAAAAAATTTTTACAGAGACGACAACCCGAAATTTACAGGGAAATTAAAAGCCCCCGACACTAAAAATTACCTCGGGGGCAAATAAAACACAGCGTTTTTTTTTGTTTGTTTGTTTGTTTTGGGGTTTTTTGGGGAATAGGGTTTAAAGGGGTACAAATAAAAAAAGTGATAAACAAAAACTATGACTTTACGTCATTACTGCTTGCCTTTCTAGGTTTTTTTATTTAGGGGTTTAAGCTATGCCCGTGGATTTTTAAACTTTGATCTGAAAAAAAATACTCATAACTAAATCAGTTTTTTGGGGTTTTCTAAGTTTAACCCAAAGTTTTTGTTTATCCTGGAGAGCTGGCTCAATGTTGGGCATGCTGTTTCCTTTTCCATGCTGGTGGCAAAGGGGGTTTTGGGCCGCAAAGCTCTATAGTTGGGCCCCGTTTTTTGGGCTTCTAGGGGTCCTTTTATTGTGGATGGGTGGGTGTATTTCAGTTGGGAAATGAACCCCAGTTTTAAATTTTAAATGTTAATTCACCTTTTGGGTTTTTGTTTTTTGCATCTCTGTTAATTTTACCTTTTTTTTTTTCTTTCCTGTTTTTAGTAGCTTTTTGTTAGTACCAACTGAAGTTTTATCCAAGCTACTGCAGGCTGCAAACTCATAAAGGGAGAGCGGGTTTTTCCAGGGGTAAAAAAAATTTTTTAAACTAAAGCAATTTAGGAAACAGGGTTAAAAGCAAAAGGGGGTCTTTCCCCCAATTTAAAATTCTGAGGAAATTAAATTTGAGTTTAGGAGGAGTTTGGGCCCCGGGCCCCCGGGGTTTTTTTTAGCTCCCCCCTCACAGAGAGTAATTACTTTAAACATAAATCGTGCCCCTTTTCAACTTATTGACGAATTTGATAGATATGTTTATCATCCAATGTGAAATTCTCTTGGTCCCGGCCCGAATCTGGGCCATGGGATATAGGGCGAACAATAAGACCACCCCCTTTTTCCCAAAATCTTTTCGTATCACTAGCTGCTTTTGCCCGGTTTTAATTGTCATTGGTGGGGATTTTTAAAATTTTAATTTGAACCAAGCTGGTAATCTAATGGAATAGACTCCTCACACATTCAGGCAAAAAAACTGACTTGAATGTGTGAAAAAAAAAAAATTTCACTTTGGAAATTTACGTGTGGAGAAAAATTTTTACCCCAAAAAAACAAACTTCCTCTTGCTATTCCCGTACTTATCAGACTTTTTTCCCCAAAACGATTTTTTTTAGGGTTTTTGCTGATTTAATACCCAAAATTTTCAAGCTCCGGGATGACCGCATGTTTATCTCAGATAATACCTCAACTTCATTTCTTTTTTAAAAAACCCCACATGTTTCAACCCTTCCCCCCAAGGGTTCGTCCTTTCCGACTGGCCCGCTGAGGGGATCCCGAATTTATTGTTTATTGGGACACAAATTGATTTGTAAATTTTTAAAAGCTTTTCAGCTTGAAAAAAACGATAACACATTTCGAAAACCAGGGGTCTCCCCCCAAAGAAAGTTTTGGGGAGTTATTTCACTAAAAAAGAAACTGGATTAAATTTTTGGTGTATTTTTTTTTTAAATGTCTCCTTTATCCCCCCTGATTTTTCCCCTTTAGTCAACATTTTTTGAACTTTGAATAAAATGTGAAATTTAAAAGTCGAGGGGTTTTTCTAAACTTTTTTAAAAATCACATCTTTTAATTCTTTATTCGTTTTAGGAGCTGCATTTGTCAGGGTCAGCTTTTGATTTCTTTGGGCTCAGCTCTGAATTTCCCCCCCCCCCCCATTGAAAAATTTTGGACCTGGGGTGATAACCCAAACCCGAAGGATTCAGGGGTTTAAGCAGCTGTGTGGGTTTTTTGGAGAGTTCCCGACCCGTAGACTTGGAAAACTCTGGAGTGATTCACGGTCTGTTATGTTGTAGATCTGATTTTTTTTTAAACACCCAAAAAAAATTTTAATTTTGTTCCTCCCTCAATCTGTAAATGTCCTTTAGTTTTTTCTTTTTTTGTTTCCTTGCTCCAAAATGTTTGAAAACAGAACGTTAGGGAAAAAGCCACTGTTAGTTGTTTGGGGTCCCTTTAATGTTTTTGGGTTAGAGCTGAAGAGTCACATTGGGTCCAAAGAAACCCCTCAAACCCCATTTGTTTTTAACTACAAAGTTTTCTTGATCAAGTCCAAAAATTTCTTTTTCTTTTTGGGTTTATTTCAAAGTGACTTACTGATAATTTTTTGATCATTGATATTTATCCTGTAATGAGGTCGCACATCTTATTGAAACTGTTTTTGACATCAAAATTGTCTGATTTTTGTGCTGACGGGTTTTGGGTTATGCCTGTAGAAGGGGACATGGGTTGAAGATCCACAATAAAAACAAGGGGCAAAAACCTTACTTTATTTTAAGATCAGCTCATTTATCAGGGCACATTTCACACCCCAAAACATCTGACTGATCATCAATCATTTCATCTTTTGTTCTTTATTCAGGTTGAATGGCTGCAGTTTTGTCAGAGATCAGCTGTGATTCTCTGGGACCAGCTCTGAAGTCCAACCCCTCCCATCTGAAACATCTGGACCTGAGTGAAAACAAGCTGAAGGATTCAGGAGTGAAGCAGTTGTGTGGTTTTCTGGAGAGTCCAGACTGTAGACTGGAGACTCTGAGGTCAGTCAGCTCTGATTCAGTTTTCTTTTATTTATGAGGCAGTAACAAATATTCTGTCTCTGTTTGCTCCAACACTTGGATGAACCATGTGATGGTCTAGAAGCTGAAATATTCAATATTTCATTTTGCTGCTGATGAAAGATGGAGCTGATCAATCAGCTGATTGGTTGTTGGAGTCATTGATCAGGGAGCAGTAGCAAACATCTGCTTCCTCCACTTTCTAATGACTTTCTTCTTTTCTCTGGTTTCTCTCATTTTAAACTGAATCTCTTTGGATTGAAGACGTCACCTTGTCCTCTGAAAACTGTGACTCTACTACTACTATATTTGATTTTAGTCAGGATTCAAGATTTAAGATTTCAAAGGTTTTTATTGTCACTTCTCTATATTGTCATAGAGTAGAATCAAAAAGCAGTTTCTCTCTCACCTTAAACATACATATAAAATAGACACTAGAAACAAATAGAATAAATGTAATATATAAAATCCACTTCAATCTATTATCAGTGTGATACACTCACTGGCCACTTTGTTAGGTACACCTGTTCAATGGCTTGTTAACACAAATAGCTAATCAGCCAATCACACGACTGCAAATCAATGCATTTATTCATGTAGTTTTGATAAAGACAACTTGCTGAAGTTCAAACGAGCATCAGAATGAGGAAGAAAGAGGATTTAAGAGACTTTGAACGTGGTCTGCTTGTTGGAGCCAGACAGGCTGGTCTGAGTATTTCAGAGACTACTGACCTACTGGGATTTGAACTAACAACCATCTCTAGGGTTTACAGAGAATGATCCCAAGAAGAGAAAATCCTGTTGGATTCACCTGTTTGGAGTTTCCAGGTTTTAAACTTGTTCATTCTGAACTTCAGCTCTGAACACATGATGAAACTCTGGATGATTTCAACAGGAACTTTGTAAACTCTCATCTTTTATTCTTTAATCAGGTTAATTGAATGCAGTTTGTCAGAGATCAGCTGTGATTCTCTGGCCTCAGCTCTGAAGTCCCAACCCCTCCCATCTGAAACATCTGTACCTGAGTGATAACACCTGAAGGATTCAGGAGTGAAGCAGCTGTGTGGTTTTCTGGAGAGTCCAGACTGTAGACTGGAGACTCTGGAGTGAGTTCCCTGTCTGTTACTGTTGTAGATCTGATATGTTTAATCACCAACTGAATCTAATTCATGTTCCTCCATCAATCTGTAAATGTCCTTTAGTTCATCTTTTCTGTTTCCTTGTCTCCAAGTGTTTGTAGCAGAACGTGTGGAAAACGTCCACTGTTAGTTGTTGAAGTCAATGAATGTTTGTGATTAGAGCTGAAGAGTCACATCTGGATCCAGAAGATCCTCTCAACTCACATTTGTTTCAACTGACAAAGTTTTCTTGATCAAGTCCAAAGATTTCTTTGCTTTGTGTTTATTTCAAAGTGACTTGACTGATAATGTCTGATCATTGATATTGATCCTGTAATGAGGTCAGCAGCATCTTATTGATCTGTGTTGACATCAATAGTTGTCTGAATGTTGTGCTGACGTTTGGACGATGTCTCTAGAAGGCTGACATGATGAAGATCCACAAATAACACAAGGACAAAGTCACTCTACTCATTTTAGAGAACAGCTCATTGATCAGGACACATTTCAGACCTCAACACATCTGACTGATCATCAATCACTTCATCTTTTATTCTTTATTCAGGTTGATGAGCTGCAGTTTGTCAGAGATCAGCTGTGATTCTCTGGGACCAGCTCTGAAGTCCAACACCCTCCCATCTGAAACATCTGGACCTGAATGACAACAACCTGAAGGATTCAGGAGTGAAGCAGCTGTGTGGTTTTCTGGAGAGTCCAGACTGTAGACTGGAGACTCTGGAGTGAGTCAGCTCTAATTCAATCAGTTTTCTTTTATTTATGAGCAGTAAACTAATATTCAGTCTCTGTTTGCTCCAACACTCGGATGAACCATGTGATGGTCTAGAAGCTGAAATATTCAATGTTTCATTTTGCTGCTGATGAAAGATGGAGCTGATCAATCAGCTGATTGGTTGTTGGAGTCATTGATCAGGGAGCAGTAGCAAACATCTGCTGCTTCCACTTTCTAATGACTTTCTTCTTTTCTCTGGTTTCTCTCATTTTAAACTAAATCTCTTTGGATTGAAGACGTCACCTTGTCCTCTGAAAACTGTGACTCTACTACTACTATATTTGATTTTAGTCAGAATTCAAGAGTTTTAGATTTCAAAGGTTTTTATTGTCACTTCTCTGTATTGTCATAGAGTAGAATCAAAAAGCTGTTTCTCTCTCGCCATAAAGATAGATATGAAATAGACACTATAAACAAATAGAATAAATGTAATATATAAAATCCACTTCAGTCTATTATCAGTGTGATATATCATCAGCAGTAATAGTTAATATGGCAGCAGCTTGTTGAACTATGTCCATGGACAGTAATGAAAATGGTCCAGTCAGGTTTACAACTAATTAAATGTAAAGATCAATGATGAAATGAAGCGTCATGTTTAGTCCTCATTTAAATGTCTCCATCATCACCTGAACTTTGAGTAGAAAGTGAAATAAATGTCTGAGGGTTTTTAGTTGTGCTTGTAGAGATGGAGCCACATCTTCATTGAAGCAGCAGCAGCATGTTGTCATTAAAATTAATGAGAGTTCTTCTTCTCTTCTTCTATTTGACTGTTTGAAGCTGCTTCCTGTTGGATTCACCTGTTTGGAGTTTCCAGGTTTTAAACTTGTTCATTCTGAACCTTCAGCTCTGAACACATGATGAAACTCTGGATGATTTCAACAGGAACTTTGTAAACTTTTTATTCTTTTATTCTTTGTTCAGGTTGAGGAGCTGCATTTTTTCAGAGATCAGCTGTGATTCTCTGGTCTCAGCTCTGAAGTCCAATCCCTCCCATCTGAAACATCTGAACCTGAGTAACAACAACCTGAAGGATTCAGATGTGAAGCAGCTTCTTGATCTTGTGGAGAGTCCAGACTATAAACTGAAGTATCTGAGGTGAGTAGAGGGTTCCAGTCAGTCCATGCTGCTTTCATCAGTATCGTCCTAAACTCAGTTAGTATCAAAGATCCAGTGTTTCCTGTAAACCTGCAGCTTCTCAGTGAAGCTGTGAGAGGAGAATGGAGACAGGCTTCAGGATTGGACAGAAAGACAGAGAGAGAGACAACAGTCAGCCAATCAGATGAGCCAGAAGCTTGTTGTGATCATGTGTTTGAGTTGATGTGAAGACGACTATTGTTGTTGTGTTGATGTGTCCAGGAAATAAAGCTGGATTCCAGCTGACAGCCTTCCAAGATGTATAGAGACAGTGGTGGTCATTCATCACATCTGATCAACAACTGATCACAGCTCTGAGATCAGTCTGACTGAAGCCTGCACATCACAGAAGCAGCGTTACATTTAGTAACCATGAGTTTCTTAGTCAGCTGATCTTTGTTTCCATGGAGCAGCAGTAAATCCATCACTAAAGTGTTGGTGCAGTAATGAAGCGTTCAGGACTCTCAGCAGTTTCTTAGTGAAATCTGCAGAGGAAACAGACTTGATGCTAAAAGTCTCTGCAGGTCTGTGTGTGTTCACTCCAACACGTTAACATGAAGCTGAAAGGAAACTGGCTGAGCTCCACAGCTGCTCCACTGCTGCTATGAACAGGACTCAAGTCCCTGCTGCTCTTTCTACTGGATGTGATGATGAAGGGAAACACTCCTTCACCTCCTCTCTTCTTTCTCCTCCTCTCTACAGGTGGAGGTCATGATAAACAGGAGGATGAGCTGTGTCCTGATGATCCAGAGGGTGAAGCAGACTCTGACTGGACCATGTTACTGGGAGGTGGAGAGGAGAGCTTCATCCACATGGTCTCCATTTAAGACCATCAACAGAGCTGCACTTCAACTCTTCACAGAGCTCCACAAATCAAGTCCAGTCCCTCATCAATGATTCAGACACAAATCAAATATTGTTTCCTCCTCGTTACGTTCCTCCTCCTTCATCCACAAGTTTATTGGATCAGAGAATATCAGATATATCATCACATCACATGTGTAACACCCTTTAGTTACACACACAGAGAGTAATCCCCAATATTTCCAGTTTAACTTTGTTGAGCAATACAGTCTGAATGAGTTTTTGGTTGTTGTAGTTCCTTGTTTTCACCAGCAGGGTGCGCAACAAACTGTCCCATAGATCATCAGCTATGTGTTATATTACTAGATCAGGGCTGAGCAATTAATTTCTACAGAGGCCACATGAAAAATCTGAACTGTGTAGGAGGCCAAACCAAACGATAACTTGAACGTAATTCTGCTCAATACTAATGTTCTCCCATTGTAAAAAGCTGTAAATTATATATGTTGATAAGCTGCTTCTGGTATTGGGAAACATAAGAATATTCTGTAAATATTAAATTTATGAGTTTTGCTGTCGGTGATGGTGAAGATGTGTCCTGAAGCTTTTGGTGAGTCTTCTTCTCCTTGTACCAGGTGTAGTTAGCTGCTGGGTTAGCATCACTGCTACAGCTCAGAGTCACTGAGCTGCCCTCCATTACCTCACCAGAGGGACTCACTGATACCGAGGGAAGCCTTGGAGGATCTGGAGGAGATGGAGGTTAAAGAATGACAATATAACATGTGTTGTGCTGCCTTTTAAAAAGTTGTGTTAACACTTTATATGGCACTGATTGAAATACTGGTAAAATCTAAATCTCAACCCCAGAGTGTTAATGTAGGACATAAGCAGACTCTTTGATTTTCATGGAGAAAAACCAGATTAATGAACTTCCCATATATGAAATATTTAACTTCATTAGTTGATGTGCAGCCTCCTTCTCTCTGGTACCACAAGACGTTTGGTCAAGTTGTTACTGTCTGATGTCCAGAGGATCTGGGGACTCATGTATCAAAGTTGCGTGCGCCCAGAAACGTGACGTACGCCCACATCAACGTCAACGTTCAGATGCATCAAAGGTGAAACATCATGGCTGGCGTCAATAATGTGACATCAAGTAGTTCTCAGAGGATGTGCACATCAGAGACACATTAATGCGCAATTAACACACACGTGTTTGTAACCATTGGTGGATATAAAAAACATGCGCAAAGTGATGAAGAAAATGTATTAACAATGGCAGCCTTGGCTTTGTTAGACCTCGCAAAT
>NC_061793.1:205554-229817 GCF_022458985.1 Mugil cephalus | reverse complement strand
AAAGAAGAACAGGAGAAACAAGATAAACTAACTTCTGTCATAGATACAAACATCAAGCTGAAGGAAACATGTAGGATCTAGTACAGACCTGGGCATTTTACGGCCCTTTGGGCATTCCCGTCTGGCCCGTGGTACGTCAGCTATTGATAATATTCATTGTGACTGAACACTGGTTAGTTGTGCTTTTGCCTGGAAGACCTTCGTGACATCTCAAGGGTATAACTAACTTTGTTTTTACCAACAAATTGCAGCAACCTTGCGTCATCATTACCGTAATGGCAGCGTTTTTTCTAGAACGCGCAACTTGAATATTGTCTATCGGGGATTACGGTAATTCAAATACAGCAAGCTTCTCTTTGTGGGCAGACGAACATTCAGGTCTTAAAGGGTTAAACATTTATTGAGATACAGAAAATAATTCATGTAGCTACATGGTCCCTCCTTGTTTCACTGAAGTTTTCCAAAAATAAAAGTAAATATTTACAGAGGATTCTTATGTTTCTGATTACCAGTAGCAGCTTATCAACATATATAATTTACAGCTTTTTACAATGGGAGAAAATTAATATTGAGCAGAATTACGTTCAAGTTATTGTTTGGTTTGGCCTCCAACACAGTTCAGATTTTTCATGTGGCCCCTGTAGAAATTAATTGCTCAGCCCTGATCTAGTAATATAACACATAGCTGATGATCTATGGGACAGTTTGTTGCGCACCCTGCTGGTGAAAACAAGGAACTACAACAACCAAAAACTCACTCAGACTGTATTGCTCAACAAAGTTAAACTGGAAATATTGGGGATTACTCTCTGTGTGTAACTAAAGGGTGTTACACATGTGATGTGATGATATATCTGATATTCTCTGATCCAATAAATGTGTGGATGAAGGAGGAGGAACGTAACGAGGAGGAGACAATATTTGGTTTGTGTCTGAATCATTGATGAGGGACTGGACTTGATTTGTTGGAGCTCTGTGAAGAGTTGAAGTGCAGCTCTGTTGATGGTCTTAAATGGAGACCATGTGGATGAAGCTCTCCTCTCCACTCCCAGTAACATGGTCCAGTCAGAGTCTGCTTCAACCTCTGGATCATCAGGACACAGCTCATCCTCCTGTTTATCACCATGACCTCCACCTGTAGAGGAGGAGAAAGAAGAGAGGAGGTGAAGGAGTGTTTCCCTTCATCATCACATCCAGTAGAAAGAGCAGCAGGGACTTGAGTCCTGTTCAGAGCAGCAGTGGAGCAGCTGTGGAGCTCAGCCAGCTTCCTTTCAGCTTCATGTTAACGTGTTGGAGTGAACACACACAGACCTGCAGAGACTTTTAGCATCAAGTCTGTTTCCTCTGCAGATTTCACCAAGAAACTGCTGAGAGTCCTGAACGCTTCATTACTGCACCAACACTTTAGTGATGGATTTACTGCTGCTCCATGGAAACAAAGATCAGCTGACTAAGAAACTCATGGTTACTAAATGTAACGCTGCTTCTGTGATGTGCAGGCTTCAGTCAGACTGATCTCAGAGCTGTGATCAGTTGTTGATCAGATGTGATGAATGACCACCACTGTCTCTATACATCTTGGAAGGCTGTCAGCTGGAATCCAGCTTTATTTCCTGGACACATCAACACAACAACAACAGTCGTCTTCACATCAACTCAAACACATGATCACAACAAGCTTCTGGCTCATCTGATTGGCTGACTGTTGTCTCTCTCTCTGTCTTTCTGTCCAATCCTGAAGCCTGTCTCCATCCTCCTCTCACAGCTTCACTGAGAAGCTGCAGGTTTACAGGAAACACTGGATCTTTGATACTAACTGTGTTTAGGATGATACTGATGAAAGCAGCATGGACTGACTGGAACCCTCTACTCACCTCAGAGTCTCCAGTTTATAGTCTGGACTCTTCTTAAGATCAAGAAGCTGCTTCACATCTGAATCCTTCAGGTTGTTGTTAAACAGGTACAGATGTTTCAGATGGGAGGGGTTGGACTTCAGAGTTGAGAACAGAGAATCACAGCTGATCTCTGACAAACTGCAGCTCATCAACCTGAATAAAGAATAAAAGATGTGTCAAGTGAGTTGAGATCTCAGCCGACCAACAGCTTAAGAGCACGGTACTAACTGTATGATCGGAACTTGAATTAACAGAATATGAAGATATAATACTATGATTTAAGAATGATTCTGATTAAACATGTTGATTTTCAGTAAAGTGATTAATATACACAGAATGTAAGATGAATAATAGTTGAAGCAGTGTAACTAAATGTTGTGAAATCAGGAGCAGAATAAGAAAAACAGGATGTAGAGGGCCAGCAGTGGGGGTAAAAAAGGGCAACTGAAACCTTATGGCCTAAGAGCAAGTCAAGACATGTCCAAACACATAGTTAGTGGAAAAGTACAGAGAGTGAACTAATGTCTAAGTATAAATTAATAAATCATGAATGTAACATCCTGGGTAAAAGTAGTGGGGTGATGGTTAGTCATGATGATGTGTGGAAAATAGGATGTGTCTCGATTTAAGTGTATAAAAGATATAACGCAGAAATATATTACGGGAACTTCACCTCAGACACAGACTGTGCTGCATGCGGACTGAGCCAACTCCCACCCAGTGCTATTTTGGCTTTTAAAAGTTTAGTCTGGATTCCCCCTGCCTAGCAGACGAAGTTGGATTATCTTTCACACTTTGGATTTCTACTTCTTGGACTTTGTACGGAGTCGAGGAGACCAACTTGGGATACATTTGTGAAGGATTTAAGGGATTTACCAAAGGACAGATTCATCGTTCATCGGGACTTCCCTATTTTGCCAACTCGCTCCGCGGCAGTAAGAGGACTGGGTTTGGGTGTGGTCGCATTGGCCGTGCGGCTCACTCGACGCCTGTTCTACCTTAAAAAGGATTTTTGGACAGTTTTGGACATTTTCAGATTACCCGTACTTCCCCTGCTTGGTTCATAAGTAATTCCTTTTGATTAAGTGATTTTTGGAACAGAATCTGAGAGAGGTATTTCTGATTAGGTATTACATGACTGAGGTTTTAAATTGAGTTTAAATATTCATATCTTATGTTAACCAATGTCTGATTTTTGATTGATTAATTGAGCTGTTGCAAACCGCTTATGCTGAACCTGCAAATAAAATTTGTCTCTAAAGGTCAGAAGTCTTTGCCGACGATTATTTCTCCCTTTTTGCTGGTACTCAAGACAGTAAAACTGTAGGCAATCTTAATGGTAGCTCCGACACCTAGCTCTTATTGGTCACACTAGTCGATTCCACTTAAAACTATTTCTATGTCCCTGGGGCTTCCAGCCTAGCCTTTAAATTATAACCTGGCACGTACCAAGAGCACAGACCCATTAGGGGTAAGCCACCACAACTGACGGGACTCAACTTCGGACCCAGCTGTGGGAAGCCTCCCTGACTGGCGGTTCCGGGGGACGTGAGGAAGCGGGGCAGACGTCAGAACTAAGGGTGGTTAGAAGCCAGGTGAGTTACCCCGCCTACAGCTTGAGTAGTGCTATCACTGAATTCGGTTGGAGTAATACTCGGCAGACGTGAAGCCATAACCCTATAGTAAACGGAGAAGCTGTCATACCTGTTCCGGGATCTAATAGATGAAATGACTGATGCTCAGTCAGATGTGTTGAGGTCTGAAATGTGTCCTGATCAATGAGCTGTTCTCTAAAATGAGTAGAGTGACTTTGTCCTTGTGTTACTGTGGATCTTCATCATGTCAGCCTTCTACAGACATCATCCAAACGTCAGCACAACATTCAGACAACTATTGATGTCAACACAGATCAATAAGATGCTGCTGACCTCATTACAGGATCAATATCAATGATCAGACATTATCAGTCAAGTCACTTTGAAATAAACACAAAGCAAAGAAATCTTTGGACTTGATCAAGAAAACTTTGTCAGTTGAAACAAATGTGAGTTGAGAGGATCTTCTGGATCCAGATGTGACTCTTCAGCTCTATTCACAAAGATTCATTGACTTCAACAACTAACAGTGGACGTTTTCTACACGTTCTGCTACAAACACTTGGAGACAAGGAAACAGAAAAGATGAACTAAAGGACATTTACAGATTGATGGAGGAACATGAATTAGATTCAGTTGGTGATTAAACATATCAGATTTTACAACAGTAACAGACAGTGAACTCACCCCAGAGTCTCCAGTCTACAGTCTGGACTCTCCAGAAAACCACACAGCTGCTTCACTCCTGAATCCTTCAGGTTGTTGTTAGTCAGGTCCAGATGTTTCAGATGGGAGGGGTTGGACTTCAGAGCTGGTCCCGGGAGAATCACAGCTGATCTCTGACAAACTGCAGCTCATCAACCTGAATAAAGAATAAAAGATATGAGTTTACAAAGTTCCTGTTGAAATCATCCAGAGTTTCATCATGTGTTCAGAGCTGAAGGTTCAGAATGAACAAGTTTAAAACCTGGAAACTCCAAACAGGTGAATCCAACAGGAAGCAGCTTCAAACAGTCAAATAGAAGACGAGAAGAAGAACTCGCATTAATATTAATGACAACATGCTGCTGCTGCTTCAATGAAGACGTGGCTCCATCTCTACAAGCACAACTAAAAACCCTCAGACATTTATTTCACTTTCTACTCAAAGTTCAGAGAAATGTTGACTAATGATGGTCCAGACTCTAAAAGAAGTTCAGGTGATGATGTAGACATTTAAATGAGGACTGAACATGACGCTTCATTTCATCATTGATCTTTACATTTAATTAGTTGTAAACCTGACTGGACCATTTTCATTATCGTCCATGGACATAGTTCAACAAGCTGCTGCCATATTGACTATTACTGCTAATAATATATCACACTGATAATAGACTGAAGTGGATTTTATATATTACATTTGTTCTATTTGTTCCTAGTGTCTATTTTATATCTATGTTTAAGGTGAGAGAGAAACAGCTTTTTGATTCTACTCTATGACAATATAGAGAAGTGACAATAAAAACCTTTGAAATGTAAAACTCTTGAATCCTGACTAAAATCAAATATAGTAGTATTAGAGTCACAGTTTTCAGAGGACAAGATCACGTCTTCAATCCAAAGAGATTCAGTTTAAAAATGAGAGAAACCATAGAAAAGAAGAAAGTCATTAGAAAGTGGAAGCAGCAGATGTTTGCTACTGCTCCCTGATCAATGACTCCAACAACCAATCAGCTGATTGATCAGCTCCATCTTTCATCAGCAGCAAAATGAAATATTGAATATTTCAGCTTCTAGACCATCACATGGTTCATCCAAGTGTTGGAGCAAACAGAGACTGAATATTAGTTACTGCCTCATAAATAAAAGAAAACTGATTGAATCAGAGCTGACTGACCCCAGAGTCTCCAGTCTACAGTCTGGACTCTCCAGGAAAACCACACAGCTGCTTCACCCCTGAATCCTTCAGGTTGTTGTATCTCAGGTCCAGATGTTTCAGATGGGAGGGGTTGGACTTCAGAGCTGGTCCCAGAGAATCACAGCTGATCTCTGACAAACTGCATTTCATCAACCTGAATAAAGAATAAAAGATGTGAGTTTACAAAGTTCCTGTTGAAATCATCCAGAGTTTCATCATGTGTTCAGAGCTGAAGGTTCAGAATGAACAAGCTTAAAACCTGGAAACTCCAAACAGGTGAATCCAACAGGATTTTCTCTTCTTGGGACCATTCTCTGTAAACCCTAGAGATGGTTGTTAGTTCAAATCCCAGTAGGTCAGTAGTTTCTGAAATACTCAGACCAGCCTGTCTGGCTCCAACAACCAGACCACGTTCAAAGTCTCTTAAATCCTCTTTCTTCCTCATTCTGATGCTCGGTTTGAACTTCAGCAAGTTGTCTTGATCAACTCTACATGAATAAATGCATTGATTTGCAGTCGTGTGATTGGCTGATTAGCTATTTGTGTTAACAAGCCATTGAACAGGTGTACCTAATAAAGTGGCCAGTGAGTGTATCACACTGATAATAGACTGAAGTGGATTTTATATATTACATTTATTCTATTTGTTTCTAGTGTCTATTTTATATCTATGTTTAAGGTGAGAGAGAAACAGCTTTTTGATTCTACTCTATGACAATATAGAGAAGTGACAATAAAAACCTTTGAAATGTAAAACTCTTGAATCCTGACTAAATTCAAATATAGTAGTAGTAGAGTCACAGTTTTCAGAGGACAAGGTGACGACTTCAATCCAAAGAGATTCAGTTTAAAATGAGAGAAACCAGAGAAAAGAAGAAAGTCATTAGAAAATGGAAGCAGCAGATGTTTGCTACTGCTCCCTGATCAATGACTCCAACAACCAATCAGCTGATTGATCAGCTCCATCTTTCATCAGCAGCAAAATGAAATATTGAATATTTCAGCTTTTTAGACCATCACATGGTTCATCCAAGTGTTGGAGCAAACAGAGACTTAATATTAGTTACTGCCTCATAAATAAAAGAAAACTGATTGAATCAGAGCTGACTGACCTCAGAGTCTCCAGTCTACAGTCTGGACTCTCCAGAAAACCACACAGCTGCTTCACTCCTGAATCCTTCAGGTTGTTGTATCTCAGGTTCAGATGTTTCAGATGGGAGGGGTTGGACTTCAGAGCTGGTCCCAGAGAATCACAGCTGATCTTTGACAAACTGCAGCTCATCAACCTGAATAAAGAACAAAAGATGTGAGTTTAATAATGTGTTGCTGCCACACTTGACCAGGTCTCCTCTGTAAAATAGATCTCTGATGTCAATGAGACAAACCTGGTTAAATAAAAAATAAAAACCACGAAGTTCATTGTTCTCTATCACTGACACTTTAGAGACTAAACTATTTCAATACATGACCACTTCATAAATATCATCAAAGAAAGGCCAGTAACTGATGTGAGTTTTATTTTAAAATTGTCCAAAGATTAGAGTCACCACAACTTTACCATCATATTCATCTCAGCACACAAAGAAAACATTGAGTCTGACCTCAGAGTCTCCAGTCTACAGTCTGGACTCTCCAGAAAACCACACAGCTGCTTCACTCCTGAATCCTTCAGGTTGTTGTTACTCAGGTCCAGATGTTTCAGATGGGAGGGGTTGGACTTCAGAGCTGAGACCAGAGAATCACAGCTGATCTCTGACAACCTGCAGCTCATCAACCTGAATAAAGAATAAAAGATGTGAGTTTACAAAGTTCCTGTTGAAATCATCCAGAGTTTCATCATGTGTTCAGAGCTGAAGGTTCAGAATGAACAAGTTTAAAACCTGGAAACTCCAAACAGGTGAATCCAACAGGAAGCAGCTTCAAACAGTCAAATAGAAGAAGAGAAGAAGAACTCTCATTAATATTAATGACAACATGCTGCTGCTTCAATGAAGACATGGCTCCATCTCTACAAGCACAACTCAAAACCCTCAGACATTTATTTCACTTTCTACTCAAAGTTCAGAGAAGCTCAGATGAAAACGGGACATTTCATATTTAAAATCTGATTTTAAATGATTGAAGCCTCTGTTTGGATAAAGTAGATCCTTTTTTCATATATAATCAACATGTAAATCCAATCCCTGATCAAGAAAACTTCGTCAGTTGAAACAAATGTGAGTTGAGAGGATCTTCTGGGTCCACTGATAATCAGATGTTTTCAGGTTTTAAAGTGCAGCAGTAGAGTCATGATACTGAGTTCAGGACTTTTCTGTTATTCAGTTTCCTGGGGACCCATCTCTCTTCCACCATAATAAAAATAAAAACCATCATCAGCTAGTACAGAACATGCCAGGCCAGTCCTCCTTGAATCTCTGGAGTCTCCTTGTGGAAACCCTCCAGGAGGAGATGCCAGTGTTGAGCCTCACCTCTGCTGTCCTGCCTCCTGTTGATGCCTCAGCTGTCAGGCCTTTAAAGAACTAATCCCTCTCCTTACATCATTCTTTAACTGGACTCTTAAAGATGAGGAAGAAGATCAGCCATCCTCATTGAAAGAGAATAATCATTTATCCCCAAAAGGGAATGGCTTCAGAAAACTGTAGCGATGTCAGGCCCATACCTATTCTCTATGTAGACTACAAGATACACATCTATTATAGCAAAGAGATATGAGACATTTATGACAGACCAGACTGGTTTTATTGTAGGACTCTAAACACAAGACAATATTAAGAGGACTCTGTAAATAATCAGCTCCATCCAAACAACAGACCAGAGCTATTTTGATGTTTTTGATAGAATACATTGGAGCTTCTTGTATCTCAGACTGAATTAAATCCATTCAAACTATTTATTCAAAGCCTCCAACTAGAATAAGAATCAATGGCATTCATGTCCTCTGCCTCCTGATCTGGAGGCTCCTTCTCTTTTCTTTGTTTCTGGTGTTTAATTACAGGAGTGGAGTCAGGTGAGAGGAGTAGTTCACCAGCTGTTAGTGACTCAATCAACTCCACTATTTCTTCCAGGCTTCCCTCCATCTCATCACCACATCAGTAGACATGTTCAGACATCAGTGTTTTGGGAATTTCAGTCCTAATCATTTCTTTATCTGTAGTAGTTAGACCCTGTTCTTCTCATCCTGCTCTGTAGATACTTTCTGTCTGTTTTACCTCTGCCTGGTTTTAGACCTGAAAGAAGAACTTTGTGTTCAGCATCTTTTAAAAGAATAATCACCAGCTGAATCCTGAAACTCTGCTTGTTGTGTTCTTCTGGGTTCAGTAGTGAACCTCCACCCTGACCCCTCCCTCCTCTTTGCCTCCAGTAAATGGTTTTAGATTTGTACAGAGCTTTTCTACCTACTGCTGCTCAAAGCTCTTTCCAGTTTGTATTCGTAATGTCAAAAAAAATGATGCTGTCATATGCGTGAGTCTGAGAAAGTGTTGGGATTGTTTTTATGCGAGTATGAATCTAAAGCTGCGAGTGGGAACTCAGTTTCCTGGACTTGAACTCCATATGGTTCCTCATGCACAGCATCAAACATCTCCAGTCAGTTCCAAAGAGCTCCATGTTCAACATTATGTCTCAAATTAATTATTTTATATTTTGCAAGTCTGTGATAATTAACTAGCACAAGCCAACTTCTAATGCTAATACTAGCACTAACTTAGCATCACCGGCATGTTGTTCGCTTTCAAGCTAAAGCAGGAAATCTGCAAGTCCATGAACTGTATATTATTTAAAACAGTACAATTAAATAAATATTGTATAAACACGTTATTGACTTTACCTGTGATGCTTCACCTGAGCCGGAAGCTCCACCCGGTCCACCGCGACAAGCCGTCTTTGGCTTCGGCGCATGCGTGTTTGGAGGAATCGCGGTTCGATTATTTTCCCCTGTGACCTGCCTGTGACCTACGTGACGTCATTTCAACACTTCTCTACTCGTACCCACAAACTTGAATTCTTGTTCACAGTGAAGACTTCGTAGTCGTAGAAATTAGAGTTGTATTCACAAGACTTTTCACTCACAGCTTTTAGATTCATACGCACATAAAAACAATCCTAAGCCAAACAATTTCTCAGACTCACGCATATGACAGCAGAATTTTGTGTACAACAACTTTATAGACATACAAATGTTAAACATTACGAATACGAATGGTTAGAATCGTGTACACATCATTTTGATAGCTGTCTTACTCCATAGAAATTGAGGTTTAAATTTATCCTCGTTAGAGCTCCATTCATAGGGTAAGTAGCCCAGGCACACAGTTCCCCCTTACAACGATAGGTAACTACCAGCCATTATGGAAATAGTGACTTTAGTGTCTTGTCTAACCAGTTTCTGATGGGTGTACCCACAGAGTTTTTTCCTATTTAAACCTCAATTTCCCACTAGTCTGTCAGAACTGAAGAAGGTACTTGGATGAAGAAATTTCCACAAGTCCAGTCGACCTTTTTCAACACCTTTTGGATGTTTAGCGAATGAGCTGTAACTCTGGTAAAGTCTCCTCTGGTGATATCCCACATTTCTCTTAAATTCTCGTCACTTTGAGGAATTTGGACTTAAAATGAACTGGTCACATGACCTCCTGCATCATCTCCAGGGAAACGACAAAAAAGTGTTTCCACTGCACTTTCATATCGATACATCTAAAAAAACACCTCATGAGAGCGTAAAAAGGTTTTAGCTTTAGATAACTGGGAGGATTTTATAAATGAAGGTGTTTCCATCACACATTTCTAGGGATAATGGACTCTACTCATCTGTTCATACACATTCACACCAGAACCAACCACCGGGAACAACTCAGGGTTCAGTGTCTTGCTCAAGGACACTTGGGCATGTGGTCCATGTATCAGGGATGGAACCACTAACCCTGTCACGGCCGCCCTGAGGCTATATGACAGAATGAGGAATTAATGGCATTAATAAAACCTGCTAATTTGCTGATGAAATCATATTATTGGAGAGTCCCAATACAAGCTTTACCCATTTAACACCTTCACCTTAAATGTGAATGAAACACAGATTTAAATTCAATTCCATCAAGAAATCCAGAGAATGTAAAACTGAAATGGGATTCATAACTAACCATTGATTAAATGTTGTGGCAAAAACTATGGAGCAAAGTGGAAACATATTGAGATGACTGTAGCAGACATGCCAGTCCAGAAATTGGTAACATTAAACTATTAAATCCATCATAAGATCCAACAGACTCAATAATATCCCTCACACTTAATATCTGTCTTGATCTAATGAACCTGTACTAATTAGAGAGGGAATGATGAACTGGTTTGATTATGACCATAGATTTAACCAGCAAACCTTCAGAAGTTGGAATCTATAGAAATGTTAAAGGACAAGTTGACATGTTCAAGTGTGTCTTCCAACAACAGTCACATGTCATATGGACTGATTCCAGAGTTGTTGAGATTCCTGCTGTCCACACTGACTGTGAAGTGGTCTCTTCCTAACACAACTCCACTGTTGAGCTGACACTAATATGAAGCTTCAGCAGTCTGACTGACACTAATCAAAGTTCCTCTTTGAGTTCCTGTCCCTCCACTGCAGCTCAGCAGGAAACACTGTGGAAACACAAACTGATACTGACTGGATGTGCTGAAGAACAAGATGAGTTGAAGATCAACACAACACAACAACACTGTGGATGTTGTCCTCCATCTGGTCTGATTGGAGTCAGACTATAAGGGGATTTGTGCACAGACAGTATGGACAGAAAGAATGATTAGTGACACCAAGAACTCTGTTAATGTCAACACATGTGAAGACTGGACTTGATGTGGTTTGTGATCAGACTCACCACTGATGACTGAGGAGATACCTGCTGATGTTCAGGAACATGATGCTCCTTCATTTCAACTCTTTGAGCTCCTTTTCTATCTGACAGTCCTGACAAGAGAACTCATCTAAACTGGATCTCCATTCTTCAGAAGCCTGAGAAGAAAAGAAATGAAAACTGACCTCAGAGTCTCCAGTTTACAGTTTGGACTCTCCAGTCCAGCAGACAGATGCTTCACTCCTGAATCCTTCAGGTTGTTTTTACTCAGGTCCAGATGTTTCAGATTAGAGGACTGGGAGCTGAGAACTGAAGACAGAGCTTCACAGCTTCTCTCTGAGAGGTTACAGTCACTCAGTCTGAAGAGACAATGACAGAAAACCCTTTAACTTTGTGACCAGTTGACAGGTTGCTGTGTATTTATTGGGTATGAACTTACAGAGCTTTGTTGGAGGCTTTGACCACTGGCAGCAGCCTCAGAAGAGCCTCCTCTGAAGCAGAGTATTTATTCAGGTCAAACTCATCCAGATTTTCTCCTGATGACAGTAAGATGAAGCCCAGAGCTGACCACTGAGCAGGAGACAGTTTATCTGTGGAGAGACGTCCTGATCTCAGGGACTGTTGGATCTCCTCCACTAGAGAACCATCATTCAGTTCATTCAGACAGTGGAACAGATTGATGCTTCTCTCTGCAGACACATTCTCACTGATCTTCTCCTTGATGTACTGGACTGTTTCCTGATTGGTCTGTGATCTACGTCCTGTCTGTGTCAGCAGGCCTCGTAGGAGAGTCTGATTGGTCTGCAGTGAAAGACCCAGGAGGAAACGGAGGAACAAGTCCAGGTGTCCATTTGGACTCTGTAAGGCCTTGTTCACAGCGCTCTGATGGAGACGTGTTAGTTCAGGTGTGTGTTTCTAAAGACTTTAGACCACAGAGACGTAGTTTGTTGTTCTTCCATCAGGTTGACACCAGAGTTGATGGAGGTAAGATAGACATGAAGAGCAGCCAGAAACTCCTGAATGCTCAGATGGATGAAGCAGAACACCTTGTCCTGGTACAGGCCTCTCTCCTCTTTAAAGATCTGTGTGAACACTCCTGAGTACACTGCTGCTCCGATATTGATGCCACACTGTTTCAGGTCTGATCCATAGAAGATCAGGTTTCCTTTCTGCAACTGATCAAAAGCCAGTTTTCCCAGAGACTCAATCATCTTCCTGCTCTCTGGACTCCAGTGTGGATCTGTCTCAGCTCCTCCATCATACTTGACCTTCTTGACTTTGGCCTGAACCACCAGGAAGTGGATGTACATCTCAGTCAGGGTCTTGGGCAGCTCTCCTCCCTCTCTGGTTTCACATCCTCCAGACACAGCCTCCAGAACTGTAGCAGTGATCCAGCAGAAGACTGGGATGTGACACATGATGTGGAGGCTTCGTGATGTCTTGATGTGGGAGATGATCCTGCTGGCCTGCTCCTCATTTCTGAACCTCTTCCTGAAGTACTCCTCCTTCTGGGGGTCAGTGAAGCCTCTGACCTCTGTCACCATGTCAACACACTCAGGAGGGATCTGATTGGCTGCTGCAGGTCGTGTGGTTATCCAGAGGCGAGCAGCGGGAAGCAGTTTCCCCCTGATGAGGTTTGTCAGCAGCACATCCACTGAGGTGGACTCTGTAACATCAGTCAGGATCTCAGTGTTTGGGAAATCCAGAGGAAGTCGACACTCATCCAGACCGTCAAAGATGAAACAACCTGGAAGTCTTCAAAGCTGCAGATTCCTGCTTCTTTGGTTTCAGTGAAGAAGTGATGAACAAGTTCCACCAAGCTGAACTTTCTCTCTTTCACCACATTCAGCTCTCTGAAAGTCAATGGAAATTATGAAGAGGATGTCTGGTTGGCTTTGTCTTCAGCCCAGTCCAGAGTGAACTTCTGTGTAAAGACTGTTTTCCAATGCCAGCCACTCCCTTTGTCATCACTCTTCTGATTGGTCCATGTCTTCCAGGTGAGGCTTTAAAGAGGTCTTCTTGTCTGATGCTTGTTTCTGGTCTGTGTGGTTTCCTGGATGCTGTTTCAATCTGGTCTGACCTCATGTTCATCATTGACCTCTGCAGTCCCTCCCTCTGTGATGTAGAGCTCTGTGTAGATCTCATTCAGAAGGGTTGAGTTTCCAGCTTTAGCAATCCCCTCAAACACACACTGGAACTTCTCCTTCAGACTAGATTTAATTTTACCTCCACAAACTGCAGCTTTATGTCCTGAATGAACAACAAATAACAACAAATAAGATGAATGAATAAACTGTCCAGTAAATATTCCAACATGTCATTGCTCTAAAGAATGATGTGTGTGAATATATCTTGGTTCATCTCTTGGAGACATTAGTAAATGTCTCATTTCTCCAGCAGCTTCGATGTTTAGAGAAATCCTCTTACTGCTCTGCAGACAGTCAGCCAGCTCCTCCTGCTTCATTCTCCTCAGGAAGTTCACTGTCATCTTCACTAATAAATCTCTGCTGCTCCTCCTCTGCTCTTCATCTTCACCCTCCAACACCTCCTCATCCTCCCTCTGACTCTCTGAGCATTCTGGGTAATCTGGACTCACAACCTTCTGGATCTTCTTCAGCTCGTTTCTTATAAAAGTCATGATGTTGTCCTCCAGCAGCTGGAACAGAAGACGATATGAATGACACAAGCAGACTGAAACCAAGGAGACAAACATCAGATCCATGTTGGACACACTGACAATCCACTGGTCTACAAAGAGCAGCATGGACATGATGGGAAGTAGTTGTTGTACATGTACAGACCAGAAAGATGGAGTCCAGCTGTATCTGATGCTGCTGGGTAGACTGACCACTGAGAACCTCTGAGCTCTGCTGGTGGACTCTGTGGACCAATCATCAACAATTAGCTCTCATCATGTCTGTCCACACAGAGACAACACATTCACACAGTCACAGACACAGTTTGTCTTGCTTTTGGTTTACTGGATTATCCTGCCACACTCTGCAGCTCTTTTTGTTTCCTTCTCTAAGTCCTTAATAAACTAAGAGTTAGTTTTTCATCAAGTCCTTTGGTTTCTTGTGTGTGTGTCTGGTTTGAGTTCTATCTTCTGGCTACATGTTGTGACACAAAGTTTCTCCCAGTAGCACTATAGGCAAAGGTAATGAAGAAAATGTTAAATAGTTCACACCTATCATCACTTGAAATGAATCTGATCAACTCCAAATAAATCTCAGCTGATCTTGAAATATTTTCAGACGTCTTCTTGGTCACATGTTGCTACAAAATCCACGGCTCATAAAGAAGTCAATAATGTTGCGCCAGTTTAACAATATTAGTCGTGTTTTAAGAACAGGAACATGAACAAAGTGTTTTTTGATGGCAGATCTAAGACAGACTCGGTTGGGTCAATGACACCAAATCTTCCTGTTCCTGAACAAGCTCTGGGGAATGGAGCTGAGGGGACTAAGATTGAGAGGAACAACTTTAACCAAAGTTACAGTGTTTTAATCAATGTTTTACATTCTCATTCTCATTCAAGTATGAGGTCAGTTCTTCTTCCATAATATCTGTGGCTACAAAAAGGACAAAGATTACAAGTCCATTTCATTCAGTATTAAAACAAACAAAATGAACAAGCCTGTTTGTCATCAAGTAAACCTACTGGAAAAGATGTGGGGAAAAAGACTAATTTATTAATTCTACTGCAACTACATGGAAGAGGAAAGTTGGTTTTCACCATACTGACTGCTTTGGCTTTTTTCACTGAACAATTTTTCTGTCTGTTTATTTCATATTATTTATTTAAGCACCGTTTAAATCCTAACTTGATGAACTTTCAACTACTTGTCAAGACTCAAACAACTGGTTCTTTTATATACAGTCTATGGTTGACATAAACTTTTAATTCTGATCAATTTGAAAATTTTAGTTTAGGATTTATTTTGTAGTTGGGACATTTTGTCAAAGTGACAAAGAAGTCAAAGCGTAGCCGAGATTCGAGCAAACTTCCTGTTTGTCACCGCCACCGATGACAACGATTGGCTACCATGAAAAGTTGGCATGAACTATCAATGGGGCACCCCACAGTACCTGTGGATGTCACAAAGTCATTTCAAATATAAACCCATCAAGAGATATTGATTGGCTGTGGCAGTCGTACAAATGCGAAACCAAGAACGACAATTGGTAATTTTTGCGGGCTTGCTCTGAAGATAGTCTGTGCCGATTTTCATGGGAATCGGACAAAATTTGCGACCCGTGAATCTTTTTAAAGGTTTTTGACAAAATCCAAGATGGCGGATCTATCACGACGCATAATGACGTCATAGGGTAGACTGAACTCAGCACGATCCAAGGATTACACGGATACCTTGTTTGTAAATTTCGGGGGTACGGTTCAAAAGTTACGTACGGAAATGTAGGTAAATATAGATTCAAGCAGCAATGAGGGTCCAAGCAGTTATGGACTCCATACAGCAGACCTGGGTATTTTACGGCCCGCGAGCCACATTCGGCCCTTTGGGCATTCCCGTCTGGCCCGTGGTACGTCAGTCATAAGCACAGATGAAGATGAGTATTTATACTGTGCATGCAATACGACTGTGTTGCTTTTGAGCCATGATGTATTATTTACGTCATTGCACTGTTAGTTTGTTAATTCTTCAAAAAGTAAGATTGAAACAGCTTCTTGCATCTATTAACCCTCAAAAGCCTGAACAGATCGCTGCCATCCGTCAAAGCGGCCGATTTCGAATTACCGTAAGTCACAGTGGTTTGCGCTATTGACAATATTCATTGTGACTGAACACTGGTTAGTTGTGCTTTTGCCTGGAAGACCTTCTTGACATCTCAAGGGTGTAACTAACTTTGTTTTTACCAACAAATTGCAGCAAACTTGCGTCATCATTACCGTAATGGCAGTATTTTTTTCTAGAAAGCGCAACTTGAATATTGTCCATCAGGGAGTTACGGTAATTCAAATACAGCAAACTTCTCTTTGTGGGCAGACGGACATTCAGGTGTTAAAGGGTTAAACATTTATTGAGCTTTATTGAGATACAGAAAATAATTCATGTAGCTACATGGTCCCTCCTTGGTCCACTGAAGTTTTCCAAAGAGGACAAAGTTTCCAACATTCCAATGCGTTTTATCCAAAACTACAGATCGATTGTGTTTCATTTTCCTCTTAAACCTACACCAAAAACCCATAAATATAAATAAATATTTACAGAGGATTCTCATGTTTCCGAATAGCGAGTAGCAGCTTATCAACAAATATAATTTACAGCTTTTTGCAATGGGAGAACATTAGTATTGAGCAGAATTACGTTCAAGTTATTGTTTGGTTTGGCCTCCAACACAGTTCAGATTTTTCATGTGGCCCCTGTAGAAATTAATTGCTCAGCCATACAGCAAGATAACGCCATGGGGAGATGCAAAAAACCCGGCCGTCAGCGGTTCATATGAAAAGAAATTAGAAAACAGCCGAAATGTGCAGCTTTTGAGTTCCCCCTGGTGGGAGAGATGTAAAAAAAATGGGCCAGCAGTGGTTCATATGAAGAGACAGTTGCAAATGTGTGGTCTTTGAGCTCCCCCTAGTGGGGACCCGTTGGTGGCGCTAGTACGTATTGACTGGCAACATGTAACTCAGGCAAATTAAATATACAACTGTCTTTGAGCTAGGTGCAAAATTTCACAACTTTTTAGCACAGTTAGCTTATATTTAGTTCAGTCAACCCACATGTCGCACACTTGACCCACAGTGTCACAGAGTTGGCACACTTAACCCACATTTGCACAGTTAGCCTACATTTAGCACAGTTAGCTTACAGTTAGCACAGTTAGTGTGGTGTGAGAGATTAATGTGCGCTTTCACGTGCATGTTTGTGTATCCTACTACTCTTCCTGTGTGTATTTGTAACTAATAACATAAAGGTACCTGTGTGTTTGTGTGGGCATGTGTGTTGTTGTAACATTAATGTGTGAGACACAGGGATCAGCTGTATTAACAGCAGAGACATCTGATGAATGAACTGGTCTCAGCTGTGGCCCAGAGCTGTGGCTCAGCTGTTGCCGTGGCAACTCACAGTGGTCGTCAATGACGACGGAAGGCGCAGAGCCGGGACACAGAAAAGAGCTAGATTTCCCTCCTTTTCACTGGTCTCACATATTGGCTCACTGTGACAAAAACTAGCAGACCGTGGGCGTCGTAAGACCTTCCTGAAGACTTTGATATGTTTTTTTTGTCCTTGTAAATATTTTGGACACGAGTTAAAAACAAACGTCTCTTCTCCTTCTCTCAGAAAATCTTTGCACTGGAGTGAATGGAGAGCAGACAGGTACTTTACCGCAAACAGAGGCTCCAAGTTTAAATTCTGTGCGTCTCGCTGCTTTGCCGAGCACATTGTGAGAGACACAACAAGTTTGTCTACGACTGTGGAAAAAATCATGTGTGTAAATTGTGGCCAGGACGAATGTGGAAAGAGAAACATTTCAGGCGATTTCACACAAATTCTCTAACTCTAGGTCCCCTATTGTTGTCCTGTAATAAAGAACGTAGAATAACACACTTCTTGGACCCCAATAATAACACTAACAAAAACAATGGAGTTCCTGCAGCGTTGCTGCTTGGACCCCAATAACCAACAGGCAGTGTCCTCATAGCTACTGCAGCCATGGATTAGTGTTGGGCGGTATCTGAATTTTGATACCTTCATACCGTCTCCACGTTTTACCGGGGTATACGGCATTACCATGACTAATTAAAAATGACGAAGCACGCGTCAGTTTACACAGACCACCTCGAGTGGGCGTAAGCCAGACACAGTAAAAAGAAAAAGAATCCGGAGGATTTTCAAAATAAATCACCCGTGCAAACTGCCGGTCGTAAAAACAGACCAGAGCGAAACTTATTAACTACGTAGCATATAGCAACACGACACTCACACAACGCGCCGCGGACGGGCCCAAACAGCATCATCAGGCTGTTGGCTTGTGCCTACACCTTTCAGAAACTGAATACCAAACACTACTGATGAAACAATAACAACATAATGTGCACAATATTATCAACTTTTATCAGCTTAAGAAGTGCAAATACAACAGTCAAACAATTAAATTAACCTGACGATCCAGAACAGTTTTTATGCAGAATGTGCCGCACACACACCGACAGTGGACATAGAATCATTTTTAGGCACTGAATTAATTATATCTTATATTTAATCCTTATCTCCCATATAAGTACACTGCAATTTTTTTAATGAGTGTAATGATGATATTGAAACTGATACCGTTGCTTTTGAAAAGACACCGCCGGTATACCTTATTACCGTATTACCGCCCAACCCACCATGGATATGGCTTCTTCACTCCACCCACACACATGTTCTACCTGTCAGTTACCATTCAAAACCAGTGTCCTATGATCCAAAGCCTGCTTCTCAAATTTAACCTTCACAGCTTAAAGTGGAAACTGTAGAAAGGAGCTAGTCTCCTCTGACTCATGGATGAAGCTGGACACTGGTTTACCTCTCAGGAGCAGAGGGTTGATGTCCTTTAAAATCAATGTCACGATCATTGGACCAATCACTGTTGAGGGACACACAGCTGGGGTCTGGACTGATCCTGTTAGAGAAGAAGAATCAGTTCAAGTCTGGTTAGACTGGACAGCTTCCAGATGTAACACATTTACATGAGATTAATGAAACTGAAGAGAAATAAACTGGTTTAATGAAATTTCTCTGGATCAATAACAGTTTAAACATGAATCAGAAACATGGAGGAAACATTTTACCTCTCAGGAGCAGAGGGTTGATCTCCTTTAAAATCAATGTCGCGTTCATTTGACTGATCACTCTTGAGGGAAACACAGCTGGGATCAGATGAATGACTGAAACCAGTCAACCCGTCCTGCAGATGTCTGACTCCCTCCTCTTTGTCCTCCCTCTGGTCCATGCTGCTGAATCCACATCAACTTTCTACCTTCATGTGCAGAGGAAACACAAATTTATTCATCTGAACATTAACTGGAATCATTTGTGCTGTAAAAACATCAGCTGATCCTCCACTGATTGGCTCTGATTCTGTCAGTTAAAGCTGCTGTGATCCAAACTCTGTAGTGAACATCTTCTCCAAACATGACAGACAGAAACAGTTAGTGAACCCTAACCCTAAGACAAACCAGACTCAGCGTTTATTCAAAGAGCTGAAGAAGAAGAAGAGTCTCTACTCCACACCTGGACACTAGAGACTCAGGTGAGATACTTCCTGGAACCAGTCAGGGCTGCACCTGTGATGGAGGAGGACAGGAAGGAGGGGGGAGGCAGATTTTCACAATAAGAGCACATTTTACAGGATCCAGTAGATTTGAGCTTGTATCATTATTAATATATCATTATCATGAAGTTGTTGCTGGTTAAATATCAGAGTGAACCTGGACTCTGATCTGAACATCTGCTGCTCAATTATTCTGCTCTGATTCAGTTGGAATAAATATAAGAAGAATGACCTTTGATTCAGTTTAAACTAACATTTAACAGATGTCACTAATCATGACTTCTCTCTTTTAAAAACAACAGGAACTAATTAAAGAGGAAATGAAAAATGTTGTTTTGTTTCCAGAAGAATTTCCTTAAAAATGTCATTTAAAGAGCAGAAACGTTCATTTTATTAGTCATTTCTAACTGGAAACGTTTCTAATCTGATCACTGAGCTGAGAAGGGTTAAAGTTTCTACTTTCTCTTCTTTAATGAACCTTAATGTCGTCATGTAATGAAGGGATTAAAGTGACTGCACAATGTTCTAGAGTCAAATGTGAAATGTGGAGCAGTCTTCAGATCCTGGAGATGTTGAAACTGGATCAGTGACGTGTGGTGAGACTCAGATTTACAATTATTAACCCAGTGGAACAGCTTCATTCATTCATTCAACTGGCTGCTTCCACACTAACTGGTTACGTTTCACATCTCTAATGAGCTTCTTCCACACATATAGGTCTAAGGTTCATATCTGGCCAAAGGAACAATGTCACATCTATAGCGGTTAAGAGACAGAATAAGAGACAGAGAGAGTTCATTCATACTCATTCAACATGAAAGAACCCAGAGAGAAAAACCAACAACTCAAATGGAAAAAATCTATATTATTTCCAGTAATATTCTGATGATTTGATCCATTTTAATTCAGACTAAACTAAATATCTTCCATCATTCACCACTTCATGTTTAGACTGAAGGTTTTAACTGTTAGATGGTTTTTAAACTGAGATTTATTACAATCTTTGTTTTTATCTTTCATGCAGAGAAAAGATCCCAACAAACGGACCGAGGCCGTACAGGTGACTTAGAGAGACATTGGCTCAGTTCCAGGTGAAGCTCAGCTCACTGCTGCTTGGATTTACTCAGGAAATACGTAAAGTCAGAGATTCTGACTATAATAATAATAATAATAATAATAATTTCAAAAGAAAAGAAAATCAGCTGAAATCATTTCTATGAACCAAGGACTCAAACAGACAGGTGATCACAGGTGATCTCTAGAAAATGGCGGATCAGTTTCACACTAGGCCTCATCCAGACTCTAACCTTTCAGCTCTGACTCAGTTTAACGTCAAGTTCAGCAGATTTCTGCTGCTTCTGTTGGAGCTGAGCTGCTGACAGTGATGTTCACCAAGAAAACATTCAAAACTGCTTCATTACCTTCAGACGGAGGTTGACACGGAGAGAAAAATACCTGCGACACGATCCTGGTGAAAGTGAAACTAAACTGAAACAGGAAACTACATGTCAGGGCAGGAACGCAGATGTGCCCTCCCTCCCTCCCTTTTTTACTAGTGTATATTATGATGAATTATCTATGTTTTGATTTTCTACTGTTCTTGTAGGTGCCCAATTTGTTTTCTTTTTGTCATGACTAACCACTCACCAATGAGTCACAGTATTATTATATAAATGATGCATTATTTGCATGCCATAGTATCTATAACTGGTTCTAGTTCTGATGCAGATGACGCAGCAGAGGTTCCAGGTTTATTGTTCTATTACATATTTCATTTTGTAAACATTAAATATTATGTATCGTGGAAAAATCTGATGAACCCAGTCTTGGAATAAACAAAATCTAAATGTACTTCAGAGTTAATTACTAATGTCATTAATTCATTTTTCTTTTCTGTACACCTCTACGAGGAACTGCGTGAGATGCACGCACAATACAGACGGCCAGCGTCTGCTAGGAAGCACCAATCCTAAGTTTTGTTTGTTGAAAATAAAGTATTTGTGTTTAAATTAAATACGGTTCTTATTGTGTCCTTCATGCGATCGGATCAAAGGGTTACACTGTAGAATCTTCCCTCCAATGTAACAAACATGGTGCGGATGATATACAACTATGTGACTGATGAGTGGTCACTGCCCTCTGGTGGACATGCACGGGATCTGCAGCTACACAGCTGTACAAAAAAAAAACATAAATAAAAACACTGTAAAAATTTACCAACATGCTATTTAATAATGCTATTTAAAAATTTATTGAGGCCACAATAAAGCTAAAAAGAATCCTAAATGTTTAATATGGAAACAGGAAATACACTGTAAAAGAAATTTCAATCAATTACACTGTAAAAATGAAGATGATCTGATGGAGTCTCTGGTCTGACTGTGAGCTGTTTCTTTGCTGTCGTCTCTAAACCTAAACCTCTCTAAACTCCTCATCTGACAAATTCAACCAATAATCAAAGACACATGAAGCAGATGCTGCTCTGATCCAATAAACGTGTGGATGAAGGAGGAGGAACGTAACGAGGAGGAGACAATATTTGGTTTGTGTCTGAATCATTGATGAGGGACTGGACTTGATTTGTTGGAGCTCTGTGAAGAGTTGAAGTGCAGCTCTGTTGATGATCTTAAATGGAGACCATGTGGATGAAGCTCTCCTCTCCACCTCCCAGTAACATGGTCCAGTCAGAGTCTGCTTCAACCTCTGGATCATCTCTGGATGTTAACGTGTTGGAGTGAACACACACAGACCTGCAGAGACTTTTAGCATCAAGTCTGTTTCCTCTGCAGATTTCACTAAGAAACTGCTGAGAGTCCTGAACGCTTCATTACTGCACCAACACTTTAGTAATGGATTTACTGCTTCTCCATGGAAACAAAGATCAAAAGAATAATCACCAAGTGAATCCTGAAACTCTGCTTGTTGTGTTCTTCTGGGTTCAGTAGTGAACTCCACCTGACCCCTCCCTCCTCTTTGCCTCCAGTAAATGGTTTTAGATTTGTACAGAGCTTTTCTACCTAGTGCTGCTCAAAGCTCTTTCCAGTCACACTAGCTGTGTTTCCATTACAGTTTTTCAAAAACCAAAAGTTATATTTCTGAAATTTTGATACGTGTTTCCTCAAAAGGTGTTTAATGAATGAGATGTAACTCTGGTAAAGTCTCATCTGGTGATATCCCATAATTCTCTTAAATTCTCGTCACTTTGAGGAAGTTGGACTTCAAATGAACTGGTCACATGACCTCCGGCATCATCTCCAGGGAAACGACAAAAAAGTGTTTCCAATGCACTTTTATATTGATACATCTGAAAAAGCACCTCATGAGAGCGTAAAAGGTTTTAGCTTTAGATAACCGGGAGGATTTTATAATGAAGGAGTTTCCATCACCAGGTTTTATTGTGATATTTGGGTATCACACATTTCTAGGGATAATGGACTCTACTCATCTGTTCATACACATTCACACCAGAACCAACCACTGGGAACAATCTCAGGGTTCAGTGTCTTGCTCAAGGACACTTGGGCATGTGGTCCATGTATCAGGGATGGAACCACTAACCCTGTCACGGCCGCCCTGAGGCTATATGACAGAATGAGGAATTAAAGGCATTAATATTAAAGGACACAAACTAAAACCTGCTCATTTGCTGATGAAATCATATTATTGGAGAGTCCCAATACAAGCTTTACCCATTTAACACCTTCACCTTAAATGTGAATGAAACACAGATTTGAATAAAATTCCATACCAAGAAATCTAGAGAATGTACAACTGAAATGTGATTCATAACTAAAAAGTATCCTGGTTTGACTTAAAACCACTTGTGATTAAATCCTCTTCTAGATTAGTAGAGTCATCCAGAGATGGTCAGCTTTGACACTGGTTTCAAAAACAATGAAATGATTCAAATGAACGTTCTCCTGAGGTCGTATCTGTTTACATCGTTTTTAAAATCTGGGATGTGATGATTTCCAGATTCATATGAAATGATTAAAAACAACAATAACATATTATACCTTCCAACTGGCCAAAGATGCAGGTGGTGTGACCAAATGTAAAAGATTATGCAGCACAACTCTCCATTGATTAAATGTTGTGGCAAAGACTATGGAGCAAAGTGGAAACATGTTGAGATAACTGTAGCAGACATGCCAGTCCAGAAATTGGTAACATTAAACTATTAAATCCATCATAAGATGCAATAGACACAATAATATCCCACACACTTAATATCTGTTTTTTTCAATCTGTCTGACCTCATGTTCATCATTGACCTCTGCAGTCCCTCCCTCTGTGATGTAGAGCTCTGTGTAGATCTCATTCAGAAGGGTTGAGTTTCCAGCTTTAGCAATCCCCTCAACACACACACTGGAACTTCTTCTTCAGACTAGATTTAACTTTACGTCCACAAACTGGAGCAAAATGTCCTGAATGAATAAACAACAAATAAGACAAATGAATAAACTCTCCAGTAAATATTCCAACATGTCATTGCTCTAATTTTTGTGTGAATATATCTTGGTTCATCTCTTGAGACATTAGTAAATGTCTCATTTCTCCAGCAGCTTCAATGTTTAGAGAAATCCTCTTACTGCTCTGCAGACAGTCAGCCAGCTCCTCCTGCTTCATTCTCCTCAGGAAGTTCACTGTCATCTTCACTAATAATCTCTGCTGCTCCTCCTCTGCTCTTCATCATCACCCTCCAACACCTCCTCATCCTCCCTCTGACTCTCTAAGCATTCTGGGTAATTGG
>NC_061793.1:113481-205054 GCF_022458985.1 Mugil cephalus | reverse complement strand
GTCGCAGATGTTTTTCTCTCCGTGTCAACCTCCGTCTGAAGGTAATGAAGCAGTTTTGAATGTTTTCTTGGTGAACATCAGCTGTCAGCAGCTCAGCTCCAACAGAAGCAGCAGAAATCTGCTGAACTTGACGTTAAACTGAGTCAGAGCTGAAAGGTTAGAGTCTGGATGAGGCCTAGTGTGAAACTGATCCCACATTTTCTATTGATCACCTGTGATCACCTGTCTGAGGTAACTAAGTACTTTTACTCCAGTACTGTCAGATCAACTTCTTTCTACAGTTCAGGGACATGGGGTCATTGTCGTCTTTGTGCAGTCACTTTAATCCCCTTCATTACATGACGACATTAAGGTCCATTAAAGAAGAGAAAGTAGAAACTTTAACCCTTCTCAGCTCAATGATCAGATTAGAAACGTTTCCAGTTAGAAATGATTCATAAATTAATGTTTCTGCTCTTTAAATGACATTTTTAAGGAAATCCTTCTGGAAATAAAAACAACATTTTCCAGTTTCCTCTTTAATTAGTTCCTGGTTTGTCTTAGGGTTAGGGTTCACTAACTGTTTCTGTCTGTCATGTTTGGAGAAGATGTTCACTGCAGAGTTTGGATCACAGCAGCTTTAACTGACAGAATCAGAGCCAATCAGTGGAGGATCAGCTGATGTTTTTACAGCACAAATGATTCCAGTGAATGTTCAGATGAATGATTTGTGTTTCCTCTGCACATGAAGGTAGAAAGTTGATGTGGATTCAGCAGCATGGACCAGAGGGAGGACAAAGAGGAGGGAGTCAGACATCTGCAGGACGGGTTGACTGGTTTCAGTCATTCATCTGATCCCAGCTGTGTTTCCCTCAAGAGTGATCAGTCAAATGAACGCCTCATTGATTTTAAGGGACATCAACCGTCTGCTCCTGAGAGGTAAAATGTTTCCTCCATGTTTCTGATTCATGTTTAAACTGTTATTGATCCAGAGAAGTTTTATTAACTAGTTTATTTCTCTTCAGTATCATTAATCTCATGTAAATGTGTTACATCTGGAAGCTGTCCAGTCTAACCAGACTTGAACTGATTCTTCTTCTCTATCAGGATCAGTCCAGACCCCAGCTGTGTGTCCCTCAACAGTGATCGGTCCAATAATCGTCACATTGATTTTAAAGGACATCAACCCTCTGCTCCTGAGAGGTAAACCAGTGTCCAGCTTCATCCATGAGTCAGAGGAGACTAGCTCCTTTCTACAGTTTCCACTTTAACCTGTGGAGGTTGATTTGAGAAGCAGGCTTTGGATCATAGGACACTGGTTTTGAATGGTAACTGACAGGTAGAACATGTGTGTGGGTGGAGTGAAGAAGCCATATCCATGGCTGCAGTAGCTATGAGGACACTGCCTGTTAGTTATTTAACATGTTATTCTATGTCACTTTGACAACAGGTTACTGAAGTTATTACAACATCAGTTACTGTTTCTAATATTTCCATTGTTATTCAAAATGTCCCAACTACAACATAAATCCTAAACTGAAATTTCAAATTGGTCAGAATTAAATGTTTATGTCAACCATAGACTGTATATAAAAGAACCAGTTGGTTGAGTCTTGACAAGTAGTTGAGAGTTTATCAAGTTCTGATTTAAATGGTTCTTAGATAAATAATATGAAATAAACAGACAGAAAATATTGTTCAGTGAAAAAAGCCAAAGCAGTCAGTATGGTGAAAACCAACCTTTCTCTTCCATGTAGTTGAAGTAGAATTAATAAATTAGTCTTTTTTTACCCACATCTTTTCCAATAGGTTTACGTGATGACAAACAGGCTTGTTCGTTTTTTTTTTTTTTTTTTTGTTGGTTTTGTTTTAATACTGAATGAAATGGACTTGTAATTTTTGTCCTTTTTATAGCCACAGATATTACAGAAGAAGAACTGACCTCATACTTCTGAGAATGTAAAACATTGATGAAAACACTGTAACTTTGGTTAAAGTTGTTTCTCTCATTCTTAGTCCCCTCAGCTCCATTCCCCAGAGCTTGTTCAGGACCAGGAAGATTTGGTGTCATTGACCCAACTGAGTCCGTCTTAGATCTGCCATCAAAAAACACTTTGTTCATGTTCCTGTTCTTAAAACACGACTAATATTGTTAAACTGGCGCAACATTATTGACTTCTTTATGAGCCGTGGATTTTGTAGCAACATGGGACCAAGAAGACGTCTGAAAATATTTCAAGATCAGCTGAGATTTATTTGGAGTTGATCAGAGTCATTTCAATTGATGATAGGTGTGAACTATTTAACATTTTCTTCATTACCTATGCCTATAGTGCTACTGGGAGAAACTTTGTGTCACAACATGTAGCCAGAAGATAGAACTCAAACCAGACACACACACAAGAAACCAAAGGACTTGATGAAAAACTAACTCTTAGTTTTTTAAGGACGTAGAGAAGGAAACAAAAAGAGCTGCAGAGTGTGGCAGGATAATCCAGTAAACCAAAAGCAAGACAAACTGTGTCTGTGACTGTGTGAATGTGTTTGTCTCTGTGTGGACAGACATGATGAGAGCTAATTGTTGATGATTGGTCCACAGAGTCCACCAGCAGAGCTCAGAGGTTCTCAGTGGTCAGTCTACCCAGCAGCATCAGACACAGCTGGACTCCATCTTTCTGGTCTGTACATGTACAACAACTACTTTCCATCATGTCCATGCTGCTCTTTGTAGACCAGTGGATTGTCAGTGTGTACAACATGGATCTGATGTTTGTCTCCATGGTTTCAGTCTGCTTGTGTCATTCATATCGTCTTCTGTTCCAGCTGCTGGAGGACAACATCATCACTTTTATAAGAAACGAGCTGAAGAAGATCCAGAAGGTTGTGAGTCCAGATTACCCAGAATGCTTAGAGAGTCAGAGGGAGGATGAGGAGGTGTTGGAGGGTGATGATGAAGAGCAGAGGAGGAGCAGCAGAGATTTATTAGTGAAGATGACAGTGAACTTCCTGAGGAGAATGAAGCAGGAGGAGCTGGCTGACTGTCTGCAGAGCAGTAAGAGGATTTCTCTAAACATTGAAGCTGCTGGAGAAATGAGACATTTACTAATGTCTCAAGAGATGAACCAAGATATATTCACACACTCATTCTTTACAGCAATGACATGTTGGAATATTTACTGGAGAGTTTATTCATTCATATTATTTGTTGTCTGTTCATTCAGGACATTTTGCTCCAGTTTGTGGACGTAAAGTTAAATCTAGTCTGAAGAAGAAGTTCCAGTGTGTGTTTGAGGGGATTGCTAAAGCTGGAAACTCAACCCTTCTGAATGAGATCTACACAGAGCTCTACATCACAGAGGGAGGGACTGCAGAGGTCAATGATGAACATGAGGTCAGACAGATTGAAAAAAACAGATATTAAGTGTGTGGGATATTATTGTGTCTATTGCATCTTATGATGGATTTAATAGTTTAATGTTACCAATTTCTGGACTGGCATGTCTGCTACAGTTATCTCAACATGTTTCCACTTTGCTCCATAGTCTTTGCCACAACATTTAATCAATGGAGAGTTGTGCTGCATAATCTTTTACATTTGGTCACACCACCTGCATCTTTGGCCAGTTGGAAGGTATAATATGTTATTGTTGTTTTTAATCATTTCATATGAATCTGGAAATCATCACATCCCAGATTTTAAAAACGATGTAAACAGATACGACCTCAGGAGAACGTTCATTTGAATCATTTCATTGTTTTTGAAACCAGTGTCAAAGCTGACCATCTCTGGATGACTCTACTAATCTAGAAGAGGATTTAATCACAAGTGGTTTTAAGTCAAACCAGGATACTTTTTAGTTATGAATCACATTTCAGTTGTACATTCTCTAGATTTCTTGGTATGGAATTTTATTCAAATCTGTGTTTCATTCACATTTAAGGTGAAGGTGTTAAATGGGTAAAGCTTGTATTGGGACTCTCCAATAATATGATTTCATCAGCAAATGAGCAGGTTTTAGTTTGTGTCCTTTAATATTAATGCCTTTAATTCCTCATTCTGTCATATAGCCTCAGGGCGGCCGTGACAGGGTTAGTGGTTCCATCCCTGATACATGGACCACATGCCCAAGTGTCCTTGAGCAAGACACTGAACCCTGAGTTGTTCCCAGTGGTTGGTTCTGGTGTGAATGTGTATGAACAGATGAGTAGAGTCCATTATCCCTAGAAATGTGTGATACCCAAATATCACAATAAAACCTGGTGATGGAAACTCCTTCATTTATAAAATCCTCCCGGTTATCTAAAGCTAAAACCTTTTTACGCTCTCATGAGGTGCTTTTTCAGATGTATCAATATAAAAGTGCATTGGAAACACTTTTTTGTCGTTTCCCTGGAGATGATGCCGGAGGTCATGTGACCAGTTCATTTGAAGTCCAACTTCCTCAAAGTGACGAGAATTTAAGAGAATTATGGGATATCACCAGATGAGACTTTACCAGAGTTACATCTCATTCATTAAACACCTTTTAGAGGAAACACGTATCAAAATTTCAGAAATATAACTTTTGGTTTTTGAAAAACTGTAATGGAAACACAGCTAGTGTGACTGGAAAGAGCTTTGAGCAGCACTAGGTAGAAAAGCTCTGTACAAATCTAAAACCATTTACTGGAGGCAAAGAGGAGGGAGGGGTCAGGGTGGAGGTTCACTACTGAACCCAGAAGAACACAACAAGCAGAGTTTCAGGATTCACTTGGTGATTATTCTTTTTGATCTTTGTTTCCATGGAGAAGCAGTAAATCCATTACTAAAGTGTTGGTGCAGTAATGAAGCGTTCAGGACTCTCAGCAGTTTCTTAGTGAAATCTGCAGAGGAAACAGACTTGATGCTAAAAGTCTCTGCAGGTCTGTGTGTGTTCACTCCAACACGTTAACATCCAGAGATGATCCAGAGGTTGAAGCAGACTCTGACTGGACCATGTTACTGGGAGGTGGAGAGGAGAGCTTCATCCACATGGTCTCCATTTAAGATCATCAACAGAGCTGCACTTCAACTCTTCACAGAGCTCCAACAAATCAAGTCCAGTCCCTCATCAATGATTCAGACACAAACCAAATATTGTCTCCTCCTCGTTACGTTCCTCCTCCTTCATCCACACGTTTATTGGATCAGAGCAGCATCTGCTTCATGTGTCTTTGATTATTGGTTGAATTTGTCAGATGAGGAGTTTAGAGAGGTTTAGGTTTAGAGACGACAGCAAAGAAACAGCTCACAGTCAGACCAGAGACTCCATCAGATCATCTTCATTTTTACAGTGTAATTGATTGAAATTTCTTTTACAGTGTATTTCCTGTTTCCATATTAAACATTTAGGATTCTTTTTAGCTTTATTGTGGCCTCAATAAATTTTTAAATAGCATTATTAAATAGCATGTTGGTAAATTTTTACAGTGTTTTTATTTATGTTTTTTTTTTGTACAGCTGTGTAGCTGCAGATCCCGTGCATGTCCACCAGAGGCAGTGACCACTCATCAGTCACATAGTTGTATATCATCCGCACCATGTTTGTTACATTGGAGGGAAGATTCTACAGTGTAACCCTTTGATCCGATCGCATGAAGGACACAATAAGAACCGTATTTAATTTAAACACAAATACTTTATTTTCAACAAACAAAACTTAGGATTGGTGCTTCCTAGCAGACGCTGGCCGTCTGTATTTGCGTGCATCTCACGCAGTTCCTCGTAGAGGTGTACAAAAAGAAAAATGAATTAATGACATTAGTAATTAACTCTGAAGTACATTTAGATTTTGTTTATTCCAAGACTGGGTTCATCAGATTTTTCCACGATACATAATATTTAATGTTTACAAAATGAAATATGTAATAGAACAATAAACCTGGAACCTCTGCTGCGTCATCTGCATCAGAACTAGAACCAGTTATAGATACTATGGCATGCAAATAATGCATCATTTATATAATAATACTGTGACTCATTGGTGAGTGGTTAGTCATGACAAAAAGAAAACAAATTGGGCACCTACAAGAACAGTAGAAAATTCAAAACATAGATAATTCATCATAATATACACTAGTAAAAAAGGGAGGGAGGGAGGGCACATCTGCGTTCCTGCCCTGACATGTAGTTTCCTGGTTTCAGTTTAGTTTCACTTTCACCAGGATCGTGTCGCAGGTATTTTTCTCTCCGTGTCAACCTCCGTCTGAAGGTAATGAAGCAGTTTTGAATGTTTTCTTGGTGAACATCAGCTGTCAGCAGCTCAGCTCCAACAGAAGCAGCAGAAATCTGCTGAACTTGACGTTAAACTGAGTCAGAGCTGAAAGGTTAGAGTCTGGATGAGGCCTAGTGTGAAACTGATCCGCCATTTTCTAGAGATCACCTGTGATCACCTGTCTGTTTGAGTCCTTGGTTTATAGAAATGATTTCAGCTGATTGTCTTTTCTTCTAAACTTATTATTATTATTATTATTATTATTATTATTATTATTATTATATTCAGAATCTCTGACTTTACTGACTCTGTATTTCCTGAGTAAATCCAAGCAGCAGTGAGCTGAGCTTCACCTGGAACTGAGCCAATGTCTCTCTAAGTCACCTGTACGGCCTCGGTCCGTTTATTGGGATCTTTTCTCTGCATGAAAGATAAAAACAGAAGATTGTAATAAATCTCAGCTTAAACCATTCTAACAGTTAAACCTTCAGTCTAAACATGAAGTGGTGAATGATGGAAGATATTTAGTTTAGTCTGAATTAAAATGGATCAAATCATCAGAATATTACTGGAAATAATATAGATTTGATTCCATTTGAGTTGTTGGTTTTTCTCTCTGGGTTCTTTCATGTTGAATGAGTATGAATGAACTCTCTCTGTCTCTTATTCTGTCTCTTAAGCGCTATAGATGTGACATTGTTCCTTTGGCCAGATATGAACCTTAGACCTATATGTGTGGAAAGAAGCTCATTAGAGATGTGAAACGTAACCAGTTAGTGTGGAAGCAGCCAGTTGAATGAATGAATGAAGCTGTTCCACTGGGTTAATAATTGTAAATCTGAGTCTCACCACACGTCACTGATCCAGTTTCAACATCTCCAGGATCTGAAGACTGCTCCACATTTCACATTTGACTCTAGAACATTGTGCAGTCACTTTAATCCCCTCATTACATGACGACATTAAGGTTCATTAAAGAAGAGAAAGTAGAAACTTTAACCCTTCTCAGCTCAGTGATCAGATTAGAAACGTTTCCAGTTAGAAATGACTAATAAATGAACGTTTCTGCTCTTTAAATGACATTTTTAAGGAAATTCTTCTGGAAACAAAACAACATTTTTCAGTTTCCTCTTTAATTAGTTCCTGTTGTTTTAAAAGAGAGAAGTCATGATTAGTGACATCTGTTAAATGTTAGTTTAAACTGAATCAAAGGTCATTCTTCTTATTTTATTCCAACTGAATCAGAGCAGAATAATTGAGCAGCAGATGTTCAGATCAGAGTCCAGGTTCACTCTGATATTTAACCAGCAACAACTTCATGATAATGATATATTAATAATGATACAAGCTCAAATCTACTGGATCCTGTAAAATGTGCTCTTATTGTGAAAATCTGCCTCCTCCCTCCTTCCTGTCCTCCTCCATCACAGGTGCAGCCCTGACTGGTTCCAGGAAGTATCTCACCTGAGTCTCTAGTGTCCAGGTGTGGAGTAGAGACTCTTCTTCTTCTTCAGCTCTTTGAATAAACGCTGAGTCTGGTTTGTCTTAGGGTTAGGGTTCACTAACTGTTTCTGTCTGTCATGTTTGGAGAAGATGTTCACTACAGAGTTTGGATCACAGCAGCTTTAACTGACAGAATCAGAGCCAATCAGTGGAGGATCAGCTGATGTTTTTACAGCACAAATGATTCCAGTTAATGTTCAGATGAATGATTTGTGTTTCCTCTGCACATGAAGGTAGAAAGTTGATGTGGATTCAGCAGCATGGACCAGAGGGAGGACAAAGAGGAGGGAGTCAGACATCTGCAGGACGGGTTGACTGGTTTCAGTCATTCATCTGATCCCAGCTGTGTTTCCCTCAAGAGTGATCAGTCAAATGAACGTGACATTGATTTTAAAGGACATCAACCCTCTGCTCCTGAGAGGTAAAATGTTTCCTCCATGTTTCTGATTCATGTTTTAAACTGTTATTGATCCAGAGAAGTTTTATTAACCAGTTTATTTCTCTTCAGTTTCATTAATCTCATGTAAATGTGTTACATCTGGAAGCTGTCCAGTCTAACCAGACTTGAACTGATTCTTCTTCTCTAACAGGATCAGTCCAGACCCCAGCTGTGTGTCCCTCAACAGTGATTGGTCCAATGATCGTGACATTTATTTTAAAGGACATCAACCCTCTGCTCCTGAGAGGTAAACCAGTGTCCAGCTTCATCCATGAGTCAGAGGAGACTAGCTCCTTTCTACAGTTTCCACTTTAAGCTGTGAAGGTTGATTTGAGAAGCAGGCTTTGGATCATAGGACACTGGTTTGAATGGTAACTGACAGGTAGAACATGTGTGTGGGTGGAGTGAAGAAGCCATATCCATGGTGGGGTTGGGCGGTAATACGGTAATAAGGTATACCGGCGGTGTCTTTCAAAAGCAACGGTATCAGTTTCAATATCATCATTACACTCATTAAAAAAATTGCAGTGTACTTATATGGGAGATAAGGATTAAATATAAGATATAATTAATTCAGTGCCTAAAAATGATTCTATGTCCACTGTCGGTGTGTGTGCGGCACATTCTGCATAAAAACTGTTCTGGATCGTCAGGTTAATTTAATTGTTTGACTGTTGTATTTGCACTTCTTAAGCTGATAAAAGTTGATAATATTGTGCACATTATGTTGTTATTGTTTCATCAGTAGTGTTTGGTATTCAGTTTCTGAAAGGTGTAGGCACAAGCCAACAGCCTGATGATGCTGCTGGGCCCGTCCGCGGCGCGTTGTGTGAGTGTCGTGTTGCTATATGCTACGTAGTTAATAAGTTTCGCTCTGGTCTGTTTTTACGACCGGCAGTTTGCACGGGTGATTTATTTTGAAAATCCTCCGGATTCTTTTTCTTTTTACTGTGTCTGGCTTACGCCCACTCGAGGTGGTCTGTGTAAACTGACGCGTGCTTCGTCATTTTTAATTAGTCATGGTAATGCCGTATACCGCGGTAAAACGTGGAGACGGTATGAAGGTATCAAAATTCAGATACCGCCCAACACTAATCCATGGCTGCAGTAGCTATGAGGACACTGCCTGTTGGTTATTGGGGTCCAAGCAGCAACGCTGCAGGAACTCCATTGTTTTTGTTAGTGTTATTATTGGGGTCCAAGAAGTGTGTTATTCTACGTTCTTTATTACAGGACAACAATAGGGGACCTAGAGTTAGAGAATTTGTGTGAAATCGCCTGAAATGTTTCTCTTTCCACATTCGTCTGGCCACAATTTACACACATGATTTTTTCCACAGTCGTAGACAAACTTGTTGTGTCTCTCACAATGTGCTCGGCAAAGCAGCGAGACGCACAGAATTTAAACTTGGAGCCTCTGTTTGCGGTAAAGTACCTGTCTGCTCTCCATTCACTCCAGTGCAAAGATTTTCTGAGAGAAGGAGAAGAGACGTTTGTTTTTAACTCGTGTCCAAAATATTTACAAGGACAAAAAAAACATATCAAAGTCTTCAGGAAGGTCTTACGACGCCCATGGTCTGCTTGTTTTTCTGATAGGAGCTACTGTTTTGTCACAGTGAGCCAATATGTGAGACCAGTGAAAAGGAGGGAAATCTAGCTCTTTTCTGTGTCCCGGCTCTGCGCCTTCCGTCGTCATTGACGACCACTGTGAGTTGCCACGGCAACAGCTGAGCCACAGCTCTGGGCCACAGCTGAGACCAGTTCATTCATCAGATGTCTCTGCTGTTAATACAGCTGATCCCTGTGTCTCACACATTAATGTTACAACAACACACATGCCCACACAAACACACAGGTACCTTTATGTTATTAGTTACAAATACACACAGGAAGAGTAGTAGGATACACAAACATGCACGTGAAAGCGCACATTAATCTCTCACACACAGCTAACTGTGCTAACCGTAAGCTAACTGTGCTAAATGTAGGCTAACTGTGCTAAATGTGGGTTAAGTGTGCCAACTCTGTGACACTGTGGGTCAAGTGTGCGACATGTGGGTTGACTGAACTAAATATAAGCTAACTGTGCTAAAAAGTTGTGAAATTTTGCACCTAGCTCAAAGACAGTTGTATATTTAATTTGCCTGAGTTACATGTTGCCAGTCAATACGTACTAGCGCCACCAACGGGTCCCCACTAGGGGGAGCTCAAAGACCACACATTTGCAACTGTCTCTTCATATGAACCACTGCTGGCCCATTTTTTTTACATCTCTCCCACCAGGGGGAACTCAAAAGCTGCACATTTCGGCTGTTTTCTAATTTCTTTTCATATGAACCGCTGACGGCCGGGTTTTTTGCATCTCCCCATGGCGTTATCTTGCTGTATGGCTGAGCAATTAATTTCTACAGGGGCCACATGAAAAATCTGAACTGTGTTGGAGGCCAAACCAAACAATAACTTGAACGTAATTCTGCTCAATACTAATGTTCTCCCATTGTAAAAAGCTGTAAATTATATTTGTTGATAAGCTGCTACTCGCTATTCGGAAACATGAGAATCCTCTGTAAATATTTATTTATATTTATGGGTTTTGGTGTAGGTTTAAGAGGAAAATGAAACACAATGGATCTGTAGTTTTGGATAAAACGCATTGGAATGTTGGAAACTTTGTCCTCTTTGGAAAACTTCAGTGGACCAAGGAGGGACCATGTAGCTACATGAATTATTTTCTGTATCTCAATAAAGCTTAATAAATGTTTAAACCCTTTAACACCTGAATGTCCGTCTGCCCACAAAGAGAAGTTTGCTGTATTTGAATTACCGTAACTCCCTGATGGACAATATTCAAGTTGCGCTTTCTAGAAAAAAAATACTGCCATTACGGTAATGATGACGCAAGTTTGCTGCAATTTGTTGGTAAAAACAAAGTTAGTTACACCCTTGAGATGTCAAGAAGGTCTTCCAGGCAAAAGCACAACTAACAGTGTTCAGTCACAATGAATATTGTCAATAGCGCAAACCACTGTGACTTACGGTAATTCGAAATCGGCCGCTTTGACGGATGGCAGCGATCTGTTCAGGCTTTTGAGGGTTAATAGATGCAAGAAGCTGTTTCAATCTTACTTTTTGAAGAATTAACGAACTAACAGTGCAATGACGTAAATAATACATCATGGCTCAAAACAAAAGAAACACAGTCGTATTGCATGCACAGTATAAATACTCATCTTCATCTGTGCTTATGACTGACGTACCACGGGCCAGACGGGAATTCCCAAAGGGCCGAATGTGGCTCGCGGGCCGTAAAATACCCAGGTCTGCTGTATGGAGTCCATAACTGCTTGGACCCTCATTGCTGCTTGAATCTATATTTACCTACATTTCCGTACGTAACTTTTGAACCGAAATTTACAAACAAGGTATCCTTGTAATCCTTGGATCATGCTGAGTTCAGTCTACCCTATGACGTCATTATGCGTCGTGATAGATTTTCCGCCATCTTGGATTTTGTCAAAAACCTTTAAAAAAGATTCACGGGTCGCAAATTTTGTCCGATTCCCATGAAAATCGGCACAGACTATCTTCAGAGCAAGCCCGCAAAAATTACCAATTGTCGTTCTTGGTTTCGCATTTGTACGACTGCACAGCCAATCAATATCTCTTGATGGGTTTATATTTGAAATGACTTTGTGACATCCACAGGTACTGTGGGGTGCCCCATTGATAGTTCATGCCAACTTTTCATGGTAGCCAATCGTTGTCATCGGTGGCGGTGACAAACAGGAAGTTTGCTCGAATCTCGGCTACGCTTTGACTTCTTTGTCACTTTGACAAAATGTCCCAACTACAAAATAAATCCTAAACTAAAATTTCAAATTGATCAGAATTAAAAGTTTATGTCAACCATAGACTGTATATAAAAGAACCAGTTGTTTGAGTCTTGACAAGTAGTTGAAAGTTCATCAAGTTAGGATTTAAACGGTGCTTAAATAAATAATATGAAATAAACAGACAGAAAATATTGTTCAGTGAAAAAAGCCAAAGCAGTCAGTATGGTGAAAACCAACTTTCCTCTTCCATGTAGTTGCAGTAGAATTAATAAATTAGTCTTTTTCCCCACATCTTTTCCAGTAGGTTTACTTGATGACAAACAGGCTTGTTCATTTTGTTTGTTTTAATACTGAATGAAATGGACTTGTAATCTTTGTCCTTTTTGTAGCCACAGATATTATGGAAGAAGAACTGACCTCATACTTGAATGAGAATGAGAATGTAAAACATTGATTAAAACACTGTAACTTTGGTTAAAGTTGTTCCTCTCAATCTTAGTCCCCTCAGCTCCATTCCCCAGAGCTTGTTCAGGAACAGGAAGATTTGGTGTCATTGACCCAACCGAGTCTGTCTTAGATCTGCCATCAAAAAACACTTTGTTCATGTTCCTGTTCTTAAAACACGACTAATATTGTTAAACTGGCGCAACATTATTGACTTCTTTATGAGCCGTGGATTTTGTAGCAACATGTGACCAAGAAGACGTCTGAAAATATTTCAAGATCAGCTGAGATTTATTTGGAGTTGATCAGATTCATTTCAAGTGATGATAGGTGTGAACTATTTAACATTTTCTTCATTACCTTTGCCTATAGTGCTACTGGGAGAAACTTTGTGTCACAACATGTAGCCAGAAGATAGAACTCAAACCAGACACACACACAAGAAACCAAAGGACTTGATGAAAAACTAACTCTTAGTTTATTAAGGACTTAGAGAAGGAAACAAAAAGAGCTGCAGAGTGTGGCAGGATAATCCAGTAAACCAAAAGCAAGACAAACTGTGTCTGTGACTGTGTGAATGTGTTGTCTCTGTGTGGACAGACATGATGAGAGCTAATTGTTGATGATTGGTCCACAGAGTCCACCAGCAGAGCTCAGAGGTTCTCAGTGGTCAGTCTACCCAGCAGCATCAGACACAGCTGGACTCCATCTTTCTGGTCTGTACATGTAACAACAACTACTTCCCATCATGTCCATGCTGCTCTTTGTAGACCAGTGGATTGTCAGTGTGTCCAACATGGATCTGATGTTTGTCTCCTTGGTTTCAGTCTGCTTGTGTCATTCATATCGTCTTCTGTTCCAGCTGCTGGAGGACAACATCATGACTTTTATAAGAAACGAGCTGAAGAAGATCCAGAAGGTTGTGAGTCCAGATTACCCAGAATGCTCAGAGAGTCAGAGGGAGGATGAGGAGGTGTTGGAGGGTGAAGATGAAAAGCAGAGGAGGAGCAGCAGAGATTTATTAGTGAAGATGACAGTGAACTTCTGAGGAGAATGAAGCAGGAGGAGCTGGCTGACTGTCTGCAGAGCAGTAAGAGGATTTCTCTAAACATCGAAGCTGCTGGAGAAATGAGACATTTACTAATGTCTCAAGAGATGAACCAAGATATATTCACACACTCATTCTTTAGAGCAATGACATGTTGGAATATTTACTGGACAGTTTATTCATTCATCTTATTTGTTGTTATTTGTTGTTCATTCAGGACATAAAGCTGCAGTTTGTGGAGGTAAAATTAAATCTAGTCTGAAGGAGAAGTTCCAGTGTGTGTTTGAGGGGATTGCTAAAGCTGGAAACTCAACCCTTCTGAATGAGATCTACACAGAGCTCTACATCACAGAGGGAGGGACTGCAGAGGTCAATGATGAACATGAGGTCAGACAGATTGAAACAGCATCAAGAAACCACACAGACCAGAAACAAGCATCAGACAAGAAGACCTCTTTAAAGCCTCACCTGGAAGACATGGACCATCAGAAGAGTGATGACAAAGGGAGTGGCTGCATTGGGAAAACAGTCTTTACACAGAAGTTCACTCTGGACTGGGCTGAAGACAAAGCCCACCAGGACATCCTCTTCATATTTCCATTGACTTTCAGAGAGCTGAATGTGGTGAAAGAGAGAAAGTTCAGCTTGGTGGAACTTGTTCATCACTTCTTCCCTGAAACCAAAGAAGCAGGAATCTGCAGCTTTGACTTCCAGGTTGTGTTCATCTTTGACGGTCTGGATGAGTGTCGACTTCCTCTGGACTTCCACAACACTGAGATCCTGACTGATGTTACAGAGTCCACCTCAGTGGATGTGCTGCTGACAAACCTCATCAGGGGGAAACTGCTTCCCGCTGCTCGCCTCTGGATAACCACACGACCTGCAGCAGCCAATCAGATCCCTCCTGAGTGTGTTGACATGGTGACAGAGGTCAGAGGCTTCACTGACCCCCAGAAGGAGGAGTACTTCAGGAAGAGGTTCAGAAATGAGGAGCAGGCCAGCAGGATCATCTCCCACATCAAGACATCACGAAGCCTCCACATCATGTGTCACATCGCAGTCTTCTGCTGGATCACTGCTACAGTTCTGGAGGATGTGTTGGAAACCAGAGAGGGAGGAGAGCTGCCCAAGACCCTGACTGAGATGTACATCCACTTCCTGGTGGGTTCAGGCCAAAGTCAAGAAGGTCAAGTATGATGGAGGAGCTGAGACAGATCCACACTGGAGTCCAGAGAGCAGGAAGATGATTGAGTCTCTGGGAAAAACTGGCTTTTGATCAGTTGCAGAAAGGAAACCTGATCTTCTATGGATCAGACCTGAAACAGTGTGGCATCAATATCGGAGCAGCAGTGTACTCAGGAGTGTTCACACAGATCTTTAAAGAGGAGAGAGGCCTGTACCAGGACAAGGTGTTCTGCTTCATCCATCTGAGCTTTCAGGAGTTTCTGGCTGCTCTTCATGTCCATCTGACCTTCATCAACTCTGGTGTCAACCTGATGGAAGAACAACAAACTACGTCTCTGTGGTCTAAAGTCTTTAGAAACACACCTGAACTAACACGTCTCCATCAGAGCGCTGTGAACAAGGCCTTACAGAGTCCAAATGGACACCTGGACTTGTTCCTCCGTTTCCTCCTGGGTCTTTCACTGCAGACCAATCAGACTCTCCTACGAGGCCTGCTGACACAGACAGGACGTAGATCACAGACCAATCAGGAAACAGTCCAGTACATCAAGGAGAAGATCAGTGAGAATGTGTCTGCAGAGAGAAGCATCAATCTGTTCCACTGTCTGAATGAACTGAATGATGGTTCTCTAGTGGAGGAGATCCAACAGTCCCTGAGATCAGGACGTCTCTCCACAGATAAACTGTCTCCTGCTCAGTGGTCAGCTCTGGGCTTCATCTTACTGTCATCAGGAGAAAATCTGGATGAGTTTGACCTGAATAAATACTCTGCTTCAGAGGAGGCTCTTCTGAGGCTGCTGCCAGTGGTCAAAGCCTCCAACAAAGCTCTGTAAGTTCATCACCAATAAATACACATCAACCTGTCAACTGGTCACAAAGTTAAAGGGTTTTCTGTCATTGTCTCTTCAGACTGAGTGACTGTAACCTCTCGGAGAGAAGCTGTGAAGCTCTGTCTTCAGTTCTCAGCTCCCAGTCCTCTAATCTGAAACATCTGGACCTGAGTAAAAACAACCTGAAGGATTCAGGAGTGAAGCATCTGTCTGCTGGACTGGAGAGTCCAAACTGTAAACTGGAGACTCTGAGGTCAGTTTTCATTTCTTTTCTTCTCAGGCTTCTGAAGAATGGAGATCCAGTTTAGATGAGTTCTCTTGTCAGGACTGTCAGATAGAAAAGGAGCTCAAAGAGTTGAAATGAAGGAGCATCATGTTCCTGAACATCAGCAGGTATCTCCTCAGTCATCAGTGGTGAGTCTGATCACAAACCACATCAAGTCCAGTCTTCACATGTGTTGACATTAACAGAGTTCTTGGTGTCACTAATCATTCTTTCTGTCCATACTGTCTGTGCACAAATCCCCTTATAGTCTGACTCCAATCAGACCAGATGGAGGACAACATCCACAGTGTTGTTGTGTTGTGTTGATCTTCAACTCATCTTGTTCTTCAGCACATCCAGTCAGTATCAGTTTGTGTTTCCACAGTGTTTCCTGCTGAGCTGCAGTGGAGGGACAGGAACTCAAAGAGGAACTTTGATTAGTGTCAGTCAGACTGCTGAAGCTTCATATTAGTGTCAGCTCAACAGTGGAGTTGTGTTAGGAAGAGACCACTTCACAGTCAGTGTGGACAGCAGGAATCTCAACAACTCTGGAATCAGTCCATATGAAGATGTGACTGTTGTTGGAAGACACACTTGAACATGTCAACTTGTCCTTTAACATTTCTATAGATTCCAACTTCTGAAGGTTTGCTGGTTAAATCTATGGTCATAATCAAACCAGTTCATCATTCCCTCTCTAATTAGTACAGGTTCATTAGATCAAGACAGATATTAAGTGTGAGGGATATTATTGGGTCTGTTGGATCTTATGATGGATTTAATAGTTTAATGTTACCAATTTCTGGACTGGCATGCCTGCTATAGTCATCTCAACATGTTTCCACTTTGCTCCATAGTTTTGCCACAACATTTAATCAATGGTTAGTTTATGAATCCCATTTCAGTTTTACATTCTCTGGATTTCTTGATGGAATTGAATTTAAATCTGTGTTTCATTCACATTTAAGGTGAAGTGTTAAATGGGTAAAGCTTGTATTGGGACTCTCCAATATATGATTTCATCAGCAAATTAGCAGGTTTTATTAATGCCATTAATTCCTCATTCTGTCATATAGCCTCAGGGCGGCCGTGACAGGGTTAGTGGTTCCATCCCTGATACATGGACCACATGCCAAGTGTCCTTGAGCAAGACACTGAACCCTGAGTTGTTCCCGGTGGTTGGTTCTGGTGTGAATGTGTATGAACAGATGAGTAGAGTCCATTATCCCTAGAAATGTGTGATGGAAACACCTTCATTTATAAAATCCTCCCAGTTATCTAAAGCTAAAACCTTTTTACGCTCTCATGAGGTGCTTTTTCAGATGTATCGATATAAAAGTGCATTGGAAACACTTTTTTGTCGTTTCCCTGGAGATGATGCAGGAGGTCATGTGACCAGTTCATTTGAAGTCCAAATTCCTCAAAGTGACGAGAATTTAAGAGAATTGTGGGATATCACCAGATGAGACTTTACCAGAGTTACAGCTCATTCGCTAAACATCCAAAAGGTGTTGAAAAAGGTCGACTGGACTTGTGGAAATTTCTTCATCCAAGTACCTTCTTCAGTTCTGACAGACTAGTGGGAAATTGAGGTTTAAATAGGAAAAAATCTGTGGGTACACCGATCAGAAACTGGTTAGACAAGACACTAAAGTCACTATTTCCATAATGGCTGGTAGTTACCTATCGTTGTAAGGGGGAACTGTGTGCCTGGGCTACTTACCCTATGAATGGAGCTCTAACGAGGATAAATTTAAACCTCAATTTCTATGGAGTAAGACAGCTATCAAAATGATGTGTACACGATTCTAACCATTCGTATTCGTAAATGTTAAACATTTGTATGTCTATAAAGTTGTTGTACACAAAATTCTGCTGTCATATGCGTGAGTCTGAGAAATTGTTTGGCTTAGGATTGTTTTTATGTGCGTATGAATCTAAAAGCTGTGAGTGCAAAGTCTTGTGAATACAACTCTAATTTCTTACGACTACGAAGTCTTCACTGTGAACAAGAATTCAAGTTTGTGGGTACGAGTAGAGAAGTGTTGAAATGACGTCACGTAGGTCACAGGCAGGTCACAGGGGAAAATAATCGAACCGCGATTCCTCCAAACACGCATGCGCCGAAGCCAAAGACGGCTTGTCGCGGTGGACCGGGTGGAGCTTCCGGCTCAGGTGAAGCATCACAGGTAAAGTCAATAACGTGTTTATACAATATTTATTTAATTGTACTGTTTTAAATAATATACAGTTCATGGACTTGCAGATTTCCTGCTTTAGCTTGAAAGCGAACAACATGCCGGTGATGCTAAGTTAGTGCTAGTATTAGCATTAGAAGTTGGCTTGTGCTAGTTAATTATCACAGACTTGCAAAATATAAAATAATTAATTTGAGACATAATGTTGAACATGGAGCTCTTTGGAACTGACTGGGAGATGTTTGATGCTGTGCATGAGGAACCATATGGAGTTCAAGTCCAGGAAATTGAGTTCCCACTCGCAGCTTTTAGATTCATACTCGCATAAAAACAATCCCAACACTTTCTCAGACTCACGCATATGACAGCATCATTTTTTTTGACATTACGAATACAAACTGGAAAGAGCTTTGAGCAGCAGTAGGTAGAAAAGCTCTGTACAAATCTAAAACCATTTACTGGAGGCAAAGAGGAGGGAGGGGTCAGGGTGGAGGTTCACTACTGAACCCAGAAGAACACAACAAGCAGAGTTTCAGGATTCAGCTGGTGATTATTCTTTTAAAAGATGCTGAACACAAAGTTCTTCTTTCAGGTCTAAAACCAGGCAGAGGTTAAAAACAGACAGAAAGTATCTACAGAGCAGGATGAGAAGAACAGGGTCTAACTACTACAGATAAAGAAATGATTAGGACTGAAATTCCCAAAACACTGATGTCTGAACATGTCTACTGATGTGGTGATGAGATGGAGGGAAGCCTGGAAGAAATAGTGGAGTTGATTGAGTCACTAACAGCTGGTGAAACTACTCCTCTCACCTGACTCCACTCCTGTAATTAAACACCAGAAACAAAGAAAAGAGAAGGAGCCTCCAGATCAGGAGGCAGAGGAACATGAATGCCATTGATTCTTATTCTAGTTGGAGGCTTTGAATAAATAGTTTGAATGGATTTAATTCAGTCTGAGATACAAGAAGCTCCAATGTATTCTATCAAAAACATCAAAATAGCTCTGGTCTGTTGTTTGGATGGAGCTGATTATTTACAGAGTCCTCTTAATATTGTCTTGTGTTTAGAGTCCTACAATAAAACCAGTCTGGTCTGTCATAAATGTCTCATATCTCTTTGCTATAATAGATGTGTATCTTGTAGTCTACATAGAGAATAGGTATGGGCCTGACATCGCTACAGTTTTCTGAAGCCATTCCCTTTTTGGGGATTAAATGATTATTCTCTTTCAATGAGGATGGCTGATCTTCTTCCTCATCTTTAAGAGTCAGTTAAAGAATGATGTAAGGAGAGGGATTAGTTCTTTAAAGGCCTGACAGCTGAGGCATCAACAGGAGGCAGGACAGCAGAGGTGAGGCTCAACACTGGCATCTCCTCCTGGAGGGTTTCCACAAGGAGACTCCAGAGATTCAAGGAGGACTGGCCTGGCATGTTCTGTACTAGCTGATGATGGTTTTTATTATAGTGGAAGAGAGATGGGTCCCCAAGAAACTGAATAACAGAAAAGTCCTGAACTCAGTATCATGACTCTACTGCTGCACTTTAAAACCTGAAAACATCTGATTATCAGTGGACCCAGAAGATCCTCTCAACTCACATTTGTTTCAACTGACGAAGTTTTCTTGATCAGGGATTGGATTTACATGTTGATTATATATGAAAAAAGGATCTACTTTATCCAAACAGAGGCTTCAATCATTTAAAATCAGATTTTAAATATGAAATGTCCCGTTTTCATCTGAGCTTCTCTGAACTTTGAGTAGAAAGTGAAATAAATGTCTGAGGGTTTTGAGTTGTGCTTGTAGAGATGGAGCCATGTCTTCATTGAAGCAGCAGCATGTTGTCATTAATATTAATGAGAGTTCTTCTTCTCTTCTTCTATTTGACTGTTTGAAGCTGCTTCCTGTTGGATTCACCTGTTTGGAGTTTCCAGGTTTTAAACTTGTTCATTCTGAACTTTCAGCTCTGAACACATGATGAAACTCTGGATGATTTCAACAGGAACTTTGTAAACTCACATCTTTTATTCTTTATTCAGGTTGATGAGCTGCAGGTTGTCAGAGATCAGCTGTGATTCTCTGGTCTCAGCTCTGAAGTCCAACCCCTCCCATCTGAAAACATCTGGACCTGAGTAACAACAACCTGAAGGATTCAGGAGTGAAGCAGCTGTGTGGTTTTCTGGAGAGTCCAGACTGTAGACTGGAGACTCTGAGGTCAGACTCAATGTTTTCTTTGTGTGCTGAGATGAATATGATGGTAAAGTTGTGGTGACTCTAATCTTTGGACATTTTTAAAATAAAACTCACATCAGTTACTGGCCTTTCTTTCATGATATTTATGAAGTGGTCATTAATTGAAATAGTTTAGTCTGTAAAGTGTCAGTTATAGTAAAAAATGAACTTTGTGTTTTTCGTTTTTCCTTTAACCAGGTTTATCTCATTGAGATCAGAGATCTCTTTTACAGGGGAGAATTGGTCAAGTGTGGCAGCAACGCAGTATTAAACTCAAATATTTTATTCTTTATTCAGGTTGATGAGCTGCAGTTTGTCAAAGATCAGCTGTGATTCTCTGGGACCAGCTCTGAAGTCCAACCCCTCCCATCTGAAACATCTGGACCTGAGATACAACAACCTGAAGGATTCAGGAGTGAAGCAGCTGTGTGGTTTTCTGGAGAGTCCAGACTGTAGACTGGAGACTCTGAGTCAGTCAGCTCTGATTCAATCAGTTTTCTTTTATTTATGAGGCAGTAACTAATATTAAGTCTCTGTTTGCTCCAACACTTGGATGAACCATGTGATGGTCTAGAAGCTGAAATATTCAATATTTCATTTTGCTGCTGATGAAAGATGGAGCTGATCAATCAGCTGATTGGTTGTTGGAGTCATTGATCAGGGAGCAGTAGCAAACATCTGCTGCTTCCATTTTCTAATGACTTTCTTCTTTTCTCTGGTTTCTCTCATTTTAAACTGAATCTCTTTGGATTGAAGTCGTCACCTTGTCCTCTGAAAACTGTGACTCTACTACTACTATATTTGAATTTAGTCAGGATTCAAGAGTTTTACATTTCAAAGGTTTTTATTGTCACTTCTCTATATTGTCATAGAGTAGAATCAAAAAGCTGTTTCTCTCTCACCTTAAACATAGATATAAAATAGACACTAGAAACAAATAGAATAAATGTAATATGTAAAAATCCACTTCAGTCTATTATCAGTGTGATACACTCACTGGCCACTTTATTAGGTACACCTGTTCAATGGCTTGTTAACACAAATAGCTAATCAGCCAATCACACGACTGCAAATCAATGCATTTATTCATGTAGAGTTGATCAAGACAACTTGCTGAAGTTCAAACCGAGCATCAGAATGAGGAAGAAAGAGGATTTAAGAGACTTTGAACGTGGTCTGGTTGTTGGAGCCAGACAGGCTGGTCTGAGTATTTCAGAAACTACTGACCTACTGGGATTTGAACTAACAACCATCTCTAGGGTTTACAGAGAATGGTCCCAAGAAGAGAAAATCCTGTTGGATTCACCTGTTTGGAGTTTCCAGGTTTTAAGCTTGTTCATTCTGAACCTTCAGCTCTGAACACATGATGAAACTCTGGATGATTTCAACAGGAACTTTGTAAACTCACATCTTTTATTCTTTATTCAGGTTGATGAAATGCAGTTTGTCAGAGATCAGCTGTGATTCTCTGGGACCAGCTCTGAAGTCCAACCCCTCCCATCTGAAACATCTGGACCTGAGATACAACAACCTGAAGGATTCAGGAGTGAAGCAGCTGTGTGGTTTTCTGGAGAGTCCAGACTGTAGACTGGAGACTCTGGGGTCAGTCAGCTCTGATTCAATCAGTTTTCTTTTATTTATGAGGCAGTAACTAATATTCAGTCTCTGTTTGCTCCAACACTTGGATGAACCATGTGATGGTCTAGAAGCTGAAATATTCAATATTTCATTTTGCTGCTGATGAAAGATGGAGCTGATCAATCAGCTGATTGGTTGTTGGAGTCATTGATCAGGGAGCAGTAGCAAACATCTGCTGCTTCCACTTTCTAATGACTTTCTTCTTTTCTATGGTTTCTCTCATTTTAAACTGAATCTCTTTGGATTGAAGACGTGATCTTGTCCTCTGAAAACTGTGACTCTAATACTACTATATTTGATTTTAGTCAGGATTCAAGAGTTTTACATTTCAAAGGTTTTTATTGTCACTTCTCTATATTGTCATAGAGTAGAATCAAAAAGCTGTTTCTCTCTCACCTTAAACATAGATATAAAATAGACACTAGGAACAAATAGAACAAATGTAATATATAAAATCCACTTCAGTCTATTATCAGTGTGATATATTATTAGCAGTAATAGTCAATATGGCAGCAGCTTGTTGAACTATGTCCATGGACGATAATGAAAATGGTCCAGTCAGGTTTACAACTAATTAAATGTAAAGATCAATGATGAAATGAAGCGTCATGTTCAGTCCTCATTTAAATGTCTACATCATCACCTGAACTTCTTTTAGAGTCTGGACCATCATTAGTCAACATTTCTCTGAACTTTGAGTAGAAAGTGAAATAAATGTCTGAGGGTTTTTAGTTTGCTTGTAGAGATGGAGCCACGTCTTCATTGAAGCAGCAGCAGCATGTTGTCATTAATATTAATGCGAGTTCTTCTTCTCGTCTTCTATTTGACTGTTTGAAGCTGCTTCCTGTTGGATTCACCTGTTTGGAGTTTCCAGGTTTTAAACTTGTTCATTCTGAACCTTCAGCTCTGAACACATGATGAAACTCTGGATGATTTCAACAGGAACTTTGTAAACTCATATCTTTTATTCTTTATTCAGGTTGATGAGCTGCAGTTTGTCAGAGATCAGCTGTGATTCTCTGGGACCAGCTCTGAAGTCCAACCCCTCCCATCTGAAACATCTGGACCTGACTAACAACAACCTGAAGGATTCAGGAGTGAAGCAGCTGTGTGGTTTTCTGGAGAGTCCAGACTGTAGACTGGAGACTCTGGGGTAGTTCACTGTCTGTTACTGTTGTAGATCTGATATGTTTAATCACCAACTGAATCTAATTCATGTTCCTCCATCAATCTGTAAATGTCCTTTAGTTCATCTTTTCTGTTTCCTTGTCTCCAAGTGTTTGTAGCAGAACGTGTAGAAAACGTCCACTGTTAGTTGTTGAAGTCAATGAATCTTTGTGAATAGAGCTGAAGAGTCACATCTGGATCCAGAAGATCCTCTCAACTCACATTTGTTTCAACTGACAAAGTTTTCTTGATCAAGTCCAAAGATTTCTTTGCTTTGTGTTTATTTCAAAGTGACTTGACTGATAATGTCTGATCATTGATATTGATCCTGTAATGAGGTCAGCAGCATCTTATTGATCTGTGTTGACATCAATAGTTGTCTGAATGTTGTGCTGACGTTTGGATGATGTCTGTAGAAGGCTGACATGATGAAGATCCACAGTAACACAAGGACAAAGTCACTCTACTCATTTTAGAGAACAGCTCATTGATCAGGACACATTTCAGACCTCAACACATCTGACTGGAGCATCAGTCATTTTCATCTATTAGATCCCGGAACAGGTATGACAGCTTCTCCGTTTACTATAGGGTTATGGCTTCACGTCTGCCGAGTATTACTCCAACCGAATTCAGTGATAGCACTACTCAAGCTGTAGGCGGGGTAACTCACCTGGCTTCTAACCACCCTTAGTTCTGACGTCTGCCCCGCTTCCTCACGTCCCCCGGAACCGCCAGTCAGGGAGGCTTCCCACAGCTGGGTCCGAAGTTGAGTCCCGTCAGTTGTGGTGGCTTACCCCTAATGGGTCTGTGCTCTTGGTACGTGCCAGGTTATAATTTAAAGGCTAGGCTGGAAGCCCCAGGGACATAGAAATAGTTTTAAGTGGAATCGACTAGTGTGACCAATAAGAGCTAGGTGTCGGAGCTACCATTAAGATTGCCTACAGTTTTACTGTCTTGAGTACCAGCAAAAAGGGAGAAATAATCGTCGGCAAAGACTTCTGACCTTTAGAGACAAATTTTATTTGCAGGTTCAGCATAAGCGGTTTGCAACAGCTCAATTAATCAATCAAAAATCAGACATTGGTTAACATAAGATATGAATATTTAAACTCAATTTAAAACCTCAGTCATGTAATACCTAATCAGAAATACCTCTCTCAGATTCTGTTCCAAAAATCACTTAATCAAAAGGAATTACTTATGAACCAAGCAGGGGAAGTACGGGTAATCTGAAAATGTCCAAAAACTGTCCAAAAATCCTTTTTAAGGTAGAACAGGCGTCGAGTGAGCCGCACGGCCAATGCGACCACACCCAAACCCAGTCCTCTTACTGCCGCGGAGCGAGTTGGCAAAATAGGGAAGTCCCGATGAACGATGAATCTGTCCTTTGGTAAATCCCTTAAATCCTTCACAAATGTATCCCAAGTTGGTCTCCTCGACTCCGTACAAAGTCCAAGAAGTAGAAATCCAAAGTGTGAAAGATAATCCAACTTCGTCTGCTAGGCAGGGGGAATCCAGACTAAACTTTTAAAAGCCAAAATAGCACTGGGTGGGAGTTGGCTCAGTCCGCATGCAGCACAGTCTGTGTCTGAGGTGAAGTTCCCGTAATATATTTCTGCGTTATATCTTTTATACACTTAAATCGAGACACATCCTATTTTCCACACATCATCATGACTAACCATCACCCCACTACTTTTACCCAGGATGTTACATTCATGATTTATTAATTTATACTTAGACATTAGTTCACTCTCTGTACTTTTCCACTAACTATGTGTTTGGACATGTCTTGACTTGCTCTTAGGCCATAAGGTTTCAGTTGCCCTTTTTTACCCCCACTGCTGGCCCTCTACATCCTGTTTTTCTTATTCTGCTCCTGATTTCACAACATTTAGTTACACTGCTTCAACTATTATTCATCTTACATTCTGTGTATATTAATCACTTTACTGAAAATCAACATGTTTAATCAGAATCATTCTTAAATCATAGTATTATATCTTTATATTCTGTTAATTCAAGTTCCGATCATACACTTAGTACCGTGCTCTTAAGCTGTTGGTCGGCTGAGATCTCAACTCACTTGACACATCTTTTATTCTTTATTCAGGTTGATGAGCTGCAGTTTGTCAGAGATCAGCTGTGATTCTCTGTTCTCAACTCTGAAGTCCAACCCCTCCCATCTGAAACATCTGTACCTGTTTAACAACAACCTGAAGGATTCAGATGTGAAGCAGCTTCTTGATCTTAAGAAGAGTCCAGACTATAAACTGGAGACTCTGAGGTGAGTAGAGGGTTCCAGTCAGTCCATGCTGCTTTCATCAGTATCATCTTAAACACAGTTAGTATCAAAGATCCAGTGTTTCCTGTAAACCTGCAGCTTCTCAGTGAAGCTGTGAGAGGAGGATGGAGACAGGCTTCAGGATTGGACAGAAAGACAGAGAGAGAGACAACAGTCAGCCAATCAGATGAGCCAGAAGCTTGTTGTGATCATGTGTTTGAGTTGATGTGAAGACGACTGTTGTTGTTGTGTTGATGTGTCCAGGAAATAAAGCTGGATTCCAGCTGACAGCCTTCCAAGATGTATAGAGACAGTGGTGGTCATTCATCACATCTGATCAACAACTGATCACAGCTCTGAGATCAGTCTGACTGAAGCCTGCACATCACAGAAGCAGCGTTACATTTAGTAACCATGAGTTTCTTAGTCAGCTGATCTTTGTTTCCATGGAGCAGCAGTAAATCCATCACTAAAGTGTTGGTGCAGTAATGAAGCGTTCAGGACTCTCAGCAGTTTCTTGGTGAAATCTGCAGAGGAAACAGACTTGATGCTAAAAGTCTCTGCAGGTCTGTGTGTGTTCACTCCAACACGTTAACATGAAGCTGAAAGGAAGCTGGCTGAGCTCCACAGCTGCTCCACTGCTGCTCTGAACAGGACTCAAGTCCCTGCTGCTCTTTCTACTGGATGTGATGATGAAGGGAAACACTCCTTCACCTCCTCTCTTCTTTCTCCTCCTCTACAGGTGGAGGTCATGGTGATAAACAGGAGGATGAGCTGTGTCCTGATGATCCAGAGGTTGAAGCAGACTCTGACTGGACCATGTTACTGGGAGGTGGGAGGAGAGCTTCATCCACATGGTCTCCATTTAAGACCATCAACAGAGCTGCACTTCAACTCTTCACAGAGCTCCAACAAATCAAGTCCAGTCCCTCATCAATGATTCAGACACAAACCAAATATTGTCTCCTCCTCGTTACGTTCCTCCTCCTTCATCCACACATTTATTGGATCAGAGAATATCAGATATATCATCACATCACATGTGTAACACCCTTTAGTTACACACAGAGAGTAATCCCCAATATTTCCAGTTTAACTTTGTTGAGCAATACAGTCTGAGTGAGTTTTTGGTTGTTGTAGTTCCTTGTTTTCACCAGCAGGGTGCGCAACAAACTGTCCCATAGATCATCAGCTATGTGTTATATTACTAGATCAGGCTGAGCAATTAATTTCTACAGGGGCCACATGAAAAATCTGAACTGTGTTGGAGGCCAAACCAAACAATAACTTGAACGTAATTCTGCTCAATATTAATTTTCTCCCATTGTAAAAAGCAGTAAATTATATATGTTGATAATCTGCTATTGGTAATCAGAAACATAAGAATCCTCTGTAAATATTTACTTTTATTTTTGGAAAACTTCAGTGAAACAAGGAGGGACCATGTAGCTACATGAATTATTTTCTGTATCTCAATAAATGTTTTACCCTTTAAGACCTGAATGTTCGTCTGCCCACAAAGAGAAGCTTGCTGTATTTGAATTACCGTAATCCCCGATAGACAATATTCAAGTTGCGCGTTCTAGAAAAAACGCTGCCATTACGGTAATGATGACGCAAGGTTGCTGCAATTTGTTGGTAAAAAACAAAGTTAGTTATACCCTTGAGATGTCACGAAGGTCTTCCAGGCAAAAGCACAACTAACCAGTGTTCAGTCACAATGAATATTATCAATAGCTGACGTACCACGGGCCAGACGGGAATGCCCAAAGGGCCGTAAAATGCCCAGGTCTGTACTAGATCCTACATGTTTCCTTCAGCTTGATGTTTGTATCTATGACAGAAGTTAGTTTATCTTGTTTCTCCTGTTCTTCTTTCCTCTCTATCTTCTCTGGTTCTACCCGGCTGGTCTTCAACAGATGGTTCCTCCATATGAGCTGGTTCTGCTCCAGGTTTCTTCCTGTTAAAGGGAGTTTTTTCCTCAGACTGATCTGGAGGTTTCAGGCTGGTTTTTGTGAAGCTTCTTGAGATCATTTGTATTGTTATTGGCACTATAAGAAATAAAACTGAAATTCACTCACCATGAGTTCACTACTCTTGCTCTTACTTAGGTGTATGTGTTCTTTTTCCATGGTTGTGTTGGGTTTAAAAGGAGTTAATAAGCCTTTCAGCCTATGTATACCATTGAAGAATAAAGAAGAATTTTACTTACGCTATCTCACCATATCAATCGTGTCTTTCGCTTCGCGACAGCTTGCTCACAGACAGACACACTTACACCCAAATACTCACAACGCTGGAGACCAAAAAAGCAATCGGCTACACATAGAAACGCACTGACACTTGAGAGGCAGTACTCCTCCCCATTGTCTTACGGGCGGAGTCTAGGTAGAATAAGTCACTGTACGTCCCTGAAGTGGGGCTTTTTGGTTCTTTTTACCCCTAAGGTGAACTGAACAAAGCCTCAGCGCTGAAATCAATATCTATTCTCCTGTGTACGCAAATAAATATCCCAAAACTGAGAAAATTGTCGCATGATTTGTGCGTAGGTGAACTACCCTTATCCATCCTGTATAAAGATCCTCCTCACAAATTGGGGCTCGTCGGGATACCAGGAAAGGAATGTAGTTACACTGGAGGAGCATCCTCTTACAGTCACGCCACAACCTAAGTAAAAGGTGAGAGAAAACCTCTTAACCAAATTTATGATGTCTTATGAGACATCTCGTGGCTGTGAAGAGTAGTTTTCAACAGTAGTACTTGTTTTGTAGGCATAAAGACACAGAAATACGTACGGATTAGTCATATAAAAGACCAGAGAAGGGTTTTAGAAGTCCCTTCATTCCAGATAGTCATGCTGATAGTGCCTGATGGCTGGATGTATAAAGCTGCCCTCTGATTTATGAGAAAAGGCCAGAAACGAAGATAAGATAAGAAAAAGGCCGACCAGCATGGTTTTTAAAAGCCGGAGGCTTGTAGATCGCCTATGTATTCAGAGAATAGAAGCGGCTGTAGAAATCAGACTAGGAGTTAGGCTTAAAAGGTCACCCTTAGGTCAGAATATCTAGGCTTGTAGATCGCCTAGGGTATTCAGACAATTAAAGCTAGCCACTCTGAGTGTCTGATAGATAAGAATAAAGATTAGGGGTTACAAAGGTCTCCCTTTTGTCCGGAATACTAGGCTTTAGATCGCCTAGGTATCAGACAATAAAAGCTACCACACTGAGACTTGATAGATTTGAGACTAGGATTAGGGTATAAAAGTGCCTCCCTTCTTTGAATAACTTAGGCATGTGGATCCCCAGGGTGTCAAAGAAAAAAACTGCACCCGAATGCTCAAGTAGAACAGACCTAGGAGTTAGGGTTTAAAAGGTCCCCCTTTGCACTGAATATTTAGGCAGGGGATCCCCTGGATATTCAGATAATAAAAGCTACCACTCCGATGTCTGAGTAGATAGATAGATTACTTCATACATCCCCAAAGGGGGAATGAGTTAAGGAGTAGGGAGAAGTACAAGGATAAGAATTTAGAGGTCTCTCATTCAGACAATTCAGGGCCGATAATTGCCTGTTGTGTCCTGAGTGTAAAAGATACCCTCTGAGTAATAAAATAAAAATATGAAATCATCATAAAATAGCAGAAATAGAGAAAGATAAAAAGAGGCTAGGAGGTTTATGTAGGTGGTTTAATAGGTGTCTTTTTGTTTTTTAACTGTTGTTAGTGGAGATCTGCAGAGCACCCGAAGCAGCGGGTGACGGAAACCTAACGGTGATAACATAATCCACTGTCTGTTTGAAGTAAGCAGTTCAAGGGTCCGAATTAAGTTCTGGTGTCCGTGACCCGGTACCTTACTGACGGTCACTTGGGCATGAGAACTCGGGACATAGCGTGCCATACTCTCACTGGCCAGAGTGTGTGATGAACTAAGTATGTGTGATTCAGACACAGCTGAACCAGGGACATTAGGAGCCCATTTAAAGGAAAAGGAGGACAGAATAAAACGATCCTTCCTGGGGAAGAGAGCGGAAAGAGAGCTAAAGATTTTGAAAAATGTGCTTAGACTAACAACAGATGGTAATAAATAAATAAATAAAAAATCTGTTTTGTGGACACTCTATAATGGAGAGAGCAGGACAGGAGAACTCTAATGAACAGTAATATACAAAGGATTGTAACCAAAGGCCCCATGCTTACATGTGAATTAAAAACCCATGCCGACGGGAGGCTGTGAGCAAACACAAAAAAAGAGTAATAGAGGAGCAGTTAAAAGAAGTGAAAAGTACACTGAATAAATTAAAAGATGAAATTGCCAAATTAACCCGCTAAAGCCAGTGGAATGGAGTCACAGTCAGAGTATGGAGACACAGGAGGAGTGACGAAGGGAGTGAGGGAGATTAATCATGGGTTAAGAAAGTGGATGACAGGGACATGATAAATACCTGGAAGAACAAACCAACCAAACCATATGATACAACAACAACAACAAAGTTCCTGAAACATTGGGAGAGCAAGGCCACAGAACGGATAGAAGGCCTTGGAAAGATTAAGAACACGGGCCGCAACACATTGTAACAAACCGCTCCTAAACACACCTAGTACAAAAACAAAAAGATGGATCCAGAACCCGAAAACAAGTCTGGTTCTGTTTTACAATTGGACAGCGACACAGAACAAGGGGGGGCGACCCCACATACATGCCGTATCACTGACTTGACCCAAGAAACAGAACGGTATATGGACAAAAAGGGACAGGTCAGTTCCCCTGATAGAAAGGACCAGTAAGTGGGATACATAAAGGAGAGACAGTACCACCCACTGTCTTATGCAGACCCAGCACAGCTGAAACACTACACTGCCAGACCCCAAAGACGGAGTAAATAACTGGATAAGCGAATTTCTAAAAACTTTTAGTGGGCAATGTGGCATGGCGACTACGCACGTTTTTGCGCACACTTGGAACCCCATGAATTAGCCCGGTTGGAAAAGCCGCTGCGACCGTACAGGTCTCTGCAGTGGAACCTCTTGAATGCCTTGGCCCCTATTCTCTTGGTGCTTTGAGAACTCAATACCCAGTAAACACTGACTCTAATCAAATGAATGATACCTAAAAAAGCCCAGGAAGCAGGAAGGAGTAACATAAACCGTTTTGTTAAAACTATGGAGTCACACAGGGTCTAGCCCATTAACTGACTCGCTACAGACTGTTTAAGCAACAAGATAGCAGATCAAAGACAAACAGTGCTAGTTGAGAAGAAATGGAGAAATTGGTAGCAGGAGACAGCTTGCCCCTGGAAAAGTGATTGCTACTTTGGTTCACCACTTACATCGGGAAGATGAGAGTAAAAAGAGACATACAGGGAAGTTTGAAAAACTTAATATGCAGCTGCTGCGAGAACAGTTGAAGGGAGCTGAAGGACAAGTCACTGATTAAAATTAAAGAAACCAAAGAGATCAAGCCCAAATGCCTGCTGTATCCTACAGCTCCACATAGTGGCCAAATTCAAATACCCCTCCCCACAGATGAAGGGCCGGACGCAAATATCTAATGTATCAACAATATCCCCCAGGTGGCCATACAGGGGAGCTAAGAACTTAGTACCTATGTAACACAAGCTATTGAATAAATGATTGGCAGGCAGAGACAGGGACCATGCTAATGGAATATAGACCCTTTCTTGTAAATGCTACCAAGCCTAAATTATAATGGAACATTTCAGTGCGAGTTGGAAAAAGTTGAAAAAAGCAGAACACATTCAGAGAAAACACTGACTCTAAATTGGCTATGCAACTCTTGAAACAAATTACCCAGAACCGAAGTGTGGGCAATTGGACCTTTTGATGTACGGAAAATTGCAGAGAAATAACCTCCTATCATACTACAGATGAAAACACCAGAGATCATAAACCAACCTCAAATCCCCCTATCCGCGTGAGAAGGCAAATGGAAGCAGGGAACGATTGAAGGCCTCCTAAATCTGGAGTATTGATACCATTAAGTCCATTTACAACACACCTACACCTCCCGTGGCTAAACCCAGGAGGAAATTCATAGTTGGTGCACGATCTCAGAAAAATAAATCAGGATCAAAAAGTTAAAGGGATTACCGGTGTGGATCTATCAAATGCATTCTTCTGCATCCCTATAGCGCCAGAGGGAAGACACCTGTTGTGTTCACTTTTGAAGGAAGCAAATACTATACTAGATTACCACAAGGCCTCACGGATATACCTTCCCTGTTTAAACCACTCACTACAGGTTCTAAGATGTCCAAATTCCAAATTCCAAAATCCGGTACTGTACGGTACGTTGTTGACTGAGGAAAACGTAACACAACTGACGCCCGCTTTTGCTCACATGGTAGGGGAGAAAGGGGTTTAAGTATCCAAATCTAAATGTCAAAACTGCAGACTTGAGTGGTGTTTTTCCTTGGGAGAATAATTTCAGGAACAGGGGGAAGGTTATGACAGTGAACCACAAAAACAACATACTTTCATATGCAAAACCCACTACTGTACAACAAATGATGGCCGTTTTGGTATGGCAAATTACAGTAAGAAATACATAACAAGTATGCTGAAACTGTGTACCGATTAAGGAAACTCTTACAGATACAGGACACAGCCAGCAAAAAGCTAACTTACCTGGACTAAGGAAGCCGTAAGAGCCTTCATCACCTTTAAAACAACAGCTAGCACAGGCTAGCGAGCTTCCGCTCCTGATTTGGGAAACTTTGTGACAGCCCGAAGCTCCAAGGAGGACAGTGTTATGCTATTAAAGCACTAAATTGGAACCATGAAAAAGACCATCCAACGTCACCAGAGCACTATTGCGATACTAAAAGCACTAAAAGACAGCTCACATCACACAGGACAAGACATCAGAGTACACATAAACCATGCGGAACAAGCTACATGTAAAGCCAAAAGGTTCACCTAAAGCCAACACAGACCATAGAATGCTTTATGTCAGTTCACGAAGGAAGAAATGAAATGAGACTTGAAACGAAAGTCATTAGTGAAGTAAGAGTATGTAAGAGTATGTAAGAGAATGAGTACGTTATATGCAAGCTAAAGCACCCCTCATGAAAAAGTACAGGCTGGGTTGACAAAAGAAAAAAAAAGTGAAATAACAGGCATATGGGAGTCACATTGAATGGGAAGAATTGGTCACCTCCTCCACCTTTCTGATGAGTTATGTTGAAGAGGGACATAAAAGGGACATCCCAATCAGAAGAAGGCTTACTGAAATGATAGGCAAAAGTGGTGGCATCCCCTATCAATCAGAAGTGTTAAATATTTTGTAGATACATGTTCCAGTTGCTCCAAGTTTAACCCACGGCAACTCTTAAGATGGGGATGGAGCGTTTCCCGTCCCAAACAGACCATGGCAAGAATGGTGAATTGACTTCACGACATGGGAATAATCAGAGAGTAAAAGGCTGTAATATTTGGCTTGAGTTTTGTGTTATACTTTTTACCTCGATGGGTTGAAGCCTAAACCCACAGAACTGCGACAGCTCAAGAGGTCATAAATTGGTTGATAATCTACTTAATACCTCGCTACGGGTCCTAGAAAGAATCTATTCGATAATGGGAGTCCTTAAAGTTGGCAGAGGCTAAACCTCCCATTGAGATCCACCCAAGTGACACAACAGGACACTCGCCTCACGAGCTGAAGAAAAATGCCCTTTCATTCACAAATAACCTGCATATGGTGAAGCTCCTGACCTGGCCAGTCAGGAGAAAGAGAACAGGAAGCGGTTTAGTTTTTTGTCCTCCCTGTGTACAGGAAATCCTTATAAAGAGCCCACTGGAGCTCCACCGGAGGAGATAAAAGAAGGAGAGTGGGATTTACAGAAGTGTGTATCCACAGGACGTGGGAAGGAAGCCAAGGTGGCTCAAGTAGTATCATCCAACTACCTATGTTGTGAGAGTCTGGCTGGATGAATAGCTAGACTAGTGCTAAGTAAAAATTGGCCGCAAAACAAACTGTAGAAAATGGACAGCGATCCCCCAGAGAGAAACCTTAGAGAAATCAGAAGCACCTAAGGGACATAGCCGACAGACACAGAGGGAGAATAAATGATTACCTACCGGTCAGGCTTACACTGGCCTGTTTGGCAAGTGGTAAGTCTGATAGCGGCCGTGCTGTTAGATGGCTAATGACGAGGGAGAGATTCACAGATTAAGGAAAGGGATGCAGTAAGTATCCCCCACAAAATAATTAATCCAACAGGGGGACATAAATAAAAAGATCATATATAAAAGATAGTACGAGGGCTTGAGCTTTATTATGAACGGGAACCAGATAAGTAATCAAAAATAGCTGATCAGATTCGCAGCCGGGTGGGGATCCATATTCCTCGGATCACCCCAAACAAAAATGTGAGGGAAGAAAATATTTTACATTACAGATATCTAGAGATTGGCAAAACTATACCAGAGATGGGATCTCTTACTGCACACCAGAATAGACTTGCTATTGCTCTGATCCTGACTGAAAATGGAGGTGTCTGTAGCATGTTTGGAAGAAGTGTGCTGTACTTTCATCCCCAATAATACTGCCCTGATGGATCCCTGACAAAACCCTGAAGGCCTTAGAGCCCTCTGGAATGAATAAAAAGAATATTCCTGGGGGTCACAGACCCGCTAATCTGGCCTGGTTTGATAATTTTTTGGTAAGTGGGAAAAAAATAAGTAGCTAGCGTAGCTACCTCACTGGCTATTGCATTTGTGGTTGTTGCTCTGTGTGGTTTGTTGTTGTATCCCATGTACTAGGGTCTCTCCATCGTGTGTGATTCAACAAGGCGCTGGGAATATGGACTCCCAAGGAAGCGCCCCCAGTCAATCAGATAACCAAACAGACTGCCTTTGTGGCTTGCTTCTAGCTTTGGCTATTGATATATACGCATAGATCCATTTTATACACATATAGTGAATGTTAGTTAATTTTCCGAAGATGTTGCACACACAACCTGAGCCTACCAATAAAGCCAATCGGCTACACATAGAACTCACTGACACATGAGCGGCAGGACTCCTCCCCAGCTGTCCTTTAACCGGGGCCCGGGATCTAGTAGAATAGGATCACTGTACGCGCAGAAGTGGGGCTTTTGGGTTCTTTTTGCCACTAAGTGAACTGCCAAAGCCTCAGCGCAGAAATCAATATCTATTCACTGTGTAACCAAATAAATATCCAAAACGTGAGAAATTGTCGCGTGATTGGTGCATAGGTAACTACCCTTTAACCAACCGTTATAAAGATCCTGGGCTGTTTTTATGTCTTGCACCTATTCGACGAGAGCAAATGCACTACGGCCGCAAGAGAGAGAGCAGTTAATGTTGAATAACTCGATCAAAGTGATTAAAACTTTAAATTTCCATTTTGAGTAATTGTTCCGGAAGGTATCTGCACACCATGAGGAGGTTTTTGGTGCTGGACAGTCACGTGTCATCTTGATTTATGAGAAGAAAAACTGGTGAGTAAACCATTAGTGCTTAGCCATAGTATCTAGCAGCTGTCGATGATGGCTAATTGCTCACTCATTTTTTAGGAAAAGGTATCTTTTGTTAGTATTGTTATGCTTTGGGAGACTATGTGTAAAACAACCAGAGACCGATGAATGTACATGTGTGAATTGAGGATGAATCTCATGGTATTTTTTGTGGAAAATTGTCTGTGTTAATGAAGCTAATGCAATATGCGAGTTAATGCTATATAGTTAAACGAAGCTGATCTTCTGAGCTAAAACACGCAGCCGTGTGCATTTTTGATTATTGAGAGACAGTAATTCATGAATCATTCTCAAACATGATTGAATGTGATTTTATTTATAATTTGTACACCTATGCGGTGGGAAAAGCTAAAAAAATGCAATATGCAAAGATTATCAAGGTGAATGGTTCACCGTTCGTTGCTTAAGAATTAAAACAGAGAGAATAGATCTGCGCTGTGTTATTTTAGATAAATTATAAAGGAATGAAGAATTACCAATATATTAAAAAATAAACTGCTGCTCTATGCAGTTGTTTTTTTTTGTATGAGTGGTAGATGAACAGATACACAACCTTACATTGAAGGACTGCCACTCATACTTACATTGATTACGACGCAACTGAGGACCACTCACAATTTGGACTGTTGACATTACAGACTTGTTGGATTTATTTTATTTTGGCCCATTTTTCCTATATTTATATTGCACTTGACAGTATTACTTCTTAAATTTTATATGCTGTAAAATTGTTGGTTGGTTAGAACTGAGGTTGTAAGTAGGTTGATTTCTGGTGGATGATAAAGAAATATAAATTCAGTCCGTAGCTCCAACTATTTTGAGTTGGTGAAATGAAGAGTGGCTTCCCTGCCAATAAATATTTTTTTTGTCACTGTTCAGTCACCAACTGTTGTCCGTGTCACATTTATCCCTCCTTGAGCGAAACTATATCTTCTGATTGGCTTAACTTGAAGTACATGATAGCACCTTAAGCTCATGTACCAGTAGACAGTTTTGCACATGTTAGTATCTTTTACAGTGCATCTGAACTGTAATTTATTTACAGTGTAATTTTCCTGGTAGTATTGTTTATATAACAGTGTGCTGTTAGCTGCAGGTCCTGTGCGTGGCCACCAAGGGCAGTGACCAACTCTCAGTCAAAGAGGCATTATAATTAGAAAGAGTCTGTCAAACTCAAACCATGGCCGCCATGTTTGCGACATCAGAAGGTTAGACTCTAGAGTGTAACTCACTTAAATATCCCAGCGTCGACTTTCCTTAAATATCTAAATGAGAGTGTAAAATGCCAGCCACAGGTACCATCGAAATAAAGTGAGGACACTGTCCTTGAGCTTTTCAGCCCTGGGCCAGACAACATTGGTGGTAGCTGAGGAAGAACTGTGGGCAGGAGTTTGCATCACCTGCTGCTTAACTGGACAAGAACCAAAGAGATGGTGGCTTGACTTCAGGAGGAAGGGAACAGATCCTCAGCCCCTCAGCAATCCTGGGCGGGATGTGGAGGTGGTTGAGGAGAACAGATACCTGGGAGTGACCATCAATAACAGACTGCAACTGGATGACCAACAGTACAGCTGTGTCCCAGAAGCCTGCAGAGACGCTACTTCCTGAGGAAGCTGAGAACCTTCAACGAGTGCAGTAAGATGCTGGAGACTTCAACACGTCTGTTTGGCCAGAGACCCTTTTTCTCTGCGTGGGCCTGCTGAGGAACAGCAACATACTGAATAAGACTGATTCAGGAAGGCTGGCTCTGTCCACTGGCTGGGAGAGGAGGACACTTAAAACTAGTTATCAGTCATGGATAATCCCTGACCTCACCTCTCCACCAGACATAGACAGACAACGAGCTCCTTCTCAAGAGACTCAGACAACAACGCTACAGGAATTCGGTCCTGCCTCAGTCCATACGCCTGTTCAAACTATCTAATCTATCTAATCTATTCTTCACTTTTATCTTCAGAACAATCCCTCTGGCTCTTCAGGGTCCCGCGGCTTTGGAAAGACTCCATCAATTGGCCCCAGTTCCAAGAATAAAAACCCACAAATACCCATATTGACTTTTCAGTCCTAACTCTCATGTTATAAATCCATTGAACGCATCATAAAGGTTGAGGTTTGAGCCTCAACACAGAGCACCTTGGCCATTGCAATTGACCGTTATGAGCAGGTAAGGTGTTGATGACACAGCGATGTCCTTCTCAGCCTGGTTTTTATGGACGTCTTCAGGTTAGGTCTACAAAACATATTTAACAATAACTTTGCACTCTCCTTTTTCTTGTTTTTTTCTCACTGTTTTTAATACAGTCGACCGCACATTTAGACCTTCTGACCAACCCACACAACCTTGATTGGAGTTTAGTGTCTTGGCTTGTTGACTTTTTTAACTGATGGACCTCAGAGGGGGAAGTCAACAGCTTTTTATCAGACACACTTTACTGGTTCCCCCCAAGGCCACATCCTTTCACCCAATTTTTAATTCATTTATACACAAATGACGTCCTAGTGGAACATGCTGATGGACCACTATCAGGTTGTTGATAATTTTGTGTCACTCTTCAACAAATCACACAGTATTCACGGCCCAGTGGTTAATGGTTTTAAGTGAATGGTGTGGACTCTTTTTAAAAGTCCACGTGTCCTGAAACCAAAGAGCTCATTAATTATTTTTAGAAAGAAGCCCCACCACATTCCCTGTATTTATTCATGGTCAGGTGGTGTGGTACCCTACGACATTACAAATACTAAACCGTTACTGTTTGTTATGTGCCAAGAGTGGAGGTTTGTGTGGCGTCTCTCTCCATCAGGTGAGTGTTAGATTGCTGCCACCTGTGGAGCTCCAGCCCTGAAATCCATTGGCTCCCTCCACCTCTCCAGCTGGCCAATCGGAGACAGAGAGCACCATTTAAAAGCTCTCCAACTCCTTGATGCGCTGGGCTGCTCTGAGCCTGTGGAACCCCCTGCTATTGTTTGTGAAGGTTTGTGGAGGAAGGTAGACTTAGATTAGGCTGGGGACCCTATAACACTGCACTCACCTTGTTGGACATTGTTGTTGCACTAGTTTATGTTTGAAAGCCACCAATGTAAGTTTTGTTGAGCACCCTTTGTAAAAAGATAGGCAGGCATTTTGATTCCTTTTTTGCTACCACACCCAGTATCCGTGGTAAGCCAGGCCACTTATTCTTATACCTTGTTTAATTTGTTTTGGCTCGACCCCTGAAAGCTCCTCCTTCACCTCCACTTTATGTCAAAACCTTAATACTTTGGTAAAATAAACACTCACTTCCACACATACACCTTGGTTTTTTCTCTTTACTGTCTCTCAGTGTTACGCTCCCTCTTGTGAGCGTTAAAGTGGAACGTAACATTGATAGAACCTCACCCTTTATTCGCCATGTATGTCGCACATACAAGGAATGTGACTGCGTCATTTTTCTCAGTGTTACAAGGAAAATAAAAACAACATTTAAATAAGGCATGAAAATAGAAAAACAGTCCAGCATGAATAAGAATACAATAGTAACAGAAAGCAGATATAAACATGGACTTGAACAGCAGCAATGGAACCTAAAGGACAAACCAGACTGAAAAAATTCAACAACTGTGTCTGAATGTGTTGTGTTTCTGTCTGTTTGTCTGTATTTTTGTGTGTTTCTCTGAAAAACAAAGCTTCCTAGCTTTCTAGCTAATAGTAGCTATTCATCACTACTTCATATCTTTCTTCTTTGGTTTGGGTGGTTGTTGTGTGCTAATAGAAAACTGGTGTGTTGTCATGTGTGAATACACCAAGTTTCAGACAGAGACCAGAACAAACAGGTTCATAATTGATCGTGTGAAGAGGAAGGAAGCTTCCACGTCTCAACAGCCTCATTTCCGTCTGTTAGAAACCACAGTGACCACTGATGGTAACTACTGGCTGAAGACCGCTGAACATTATTTCATCTGCAGACACAGATTAGATGAGCAGTGATGAGTTTAAACGCAGCAGTGAGTGGATTTGTCGTCGTCCTTCTCTCTGTGTCAGGTACTGTAACGTCTAAATCCACTGAGAGGGATGTGGAGCTCTGAGGGTTTGTAAACGTCTCATTCATGCATGAGTCTAAACTACAAAGAAATCTAGAGTCCAGGTGTGAACACAGACACTTAAAGATGAACAGGTGAGATCAGATCATCCAGGTCTGAACATGGTTTGCTGTGAACGAGCAGCTCAAACCCATCTGACCTCCTCCATGCCAGAACCCATAAAATCTTCCCAGTACTTTAAAAGAATACCTGCTACAACCGTCAGGTGTACGGTGGAGTTATGGCGCCCTCTTGTGTTCTGGGCTTCACAGGAATAATTCCCACTGTGTTCAGGTCTGCTGTCGGTGATGGTGAAGATGTGTCCTGAAGCTTTTGGTGAGTCTTCATTCTCCTTGTACCAGGTGTAGTTAGCCTCTGGGTTAGCATCACTGCTACAGCTCAGAGTCACTGAGCTGCCCTCCATTACCTCACCAGAGGGACTCACTGATACCGAGGGAAGCCTTGGAGGATCTGGAGGAGATGGAGGTTAAAGAATGACAATATAACATGTGTTGTGCTGCCTTTTAAAAAGTTGTGTTAACGCTTTATATGGCACTGATTGAAATACTGGTAAAATCTAAATCTCAACCCCAGAGTGTTAACGTAGGACATAAGCAGACTCTTTGATTTTCATGAGAAAAACCAGATTAATGAACTTCCCATATATGAAATATTTAACTTCATTAGTTGATGTGCAGCCTCCTTCTCTCTGGTACCACAAGACGTTTGGTCATGTTGTTACTGTCTGATGTCCAGAGGATCTGGGGACTCATGTATCAAAGTTGCGTACGCCCAGAAACGTGACGTACGCCCACATCAACGTCAACGTTCAGATGCATCAAAGGTGAAACATCATGGCTGGCGTCAATAATGTGACATCAAGTAGTTCTCAGAGGATGTGCACATCAGAGACACATTAATGCGCAATTAACACACACGTGTTTGTAACCATTGGTGGATATAAAAACATGCGCAAAGTGATGAAGAAAATGGTATTAACAATGGCAGCCTTGGCTTTGTTAGACCTCGCAAATGGTGACATTAGGCGTGAGAGAGTGTTTAGAGAACACGGAGATCTACTCGCAAACGACGACAAGTGGCTCATGAGTGGTTTTCGTTTACGAGGCCAGTATTACTGGAGCTGTGGGCAGAGCTGCAACCGGCCCTAGAGCGCAACACAGCGCGGAGTCAGGGGTTGTCCTGCCCACACAGGTGCTGACCACTCTGGGGTTCCTGGCAACAGGTGCTTTCCAGCGGGAACTGGCCGACCGGTCAGGAGTGAGTCGGTCAACCCTGAGCCGAGCCGAGCCAGCTGTGTGGGACGGGATCATCAGAATCATCCAGGTACATCACATCCCCACACAATGCTGCTGAACAGGTCAACATTAAAGCACAGTTTGCACCAAGAGCCGGTTTCCCTGATGTAATCGGAGCTACTGACTGCACACACATGCTATCAAAGCGCCATGACAAGATGAATTTGTTTCTGTCAACAGGAAACATTTTCATCCCATAAATGTTTAAATAATATGTGATGCACAGATGCAGCTCAGTAACATCGTAGCAAGGTGGCCTGGTTCATTCTGACCAGCAGCATGTTGGGAACAGGCTGGAGGCTGATACAGTTGGCGTGATGGGCGGCTCCTCTGTGAATAAATAATTTATCTATTTCTAAAGTTGTTTTGTCCTAAGTGTTCGTTTCCCACTGAAGCACCTAGAATTAGAAGAAAGGTTAGTGTGCTTCATTCAAATCTGAAGCACATCTGACAGTTTCGTCTTGTGATTCCGGCCCAGTCTGGGTGAGGACACGACCAGTCGGGTGGAGCAGCTGGCGTGAAATCACAGGGCACGTGGTGCCGATGAAGGCAGCGCCAAAACTCTCTAGAACTGTCAGAAATAAAAATAAAGAAACATTGAACATGAGTCAAAGTGTTTAATATTCTGGCAGCTTCACGTACGAGCTCTGTGTATTGTGAACAGCCTATTGTACGACCAGTATAATGACAATATTTCTGAGTTTAACACATTCACCTTGGGGATGATCTGTGTCACTGATGGGCTCCCATAACTCCGGCGAGAGCTGTGTCACCCACTATGACGGCCACTCTCTGGTGGGAGGGGGTCCGTTCATACCCTCCTGACCTCCCGCCCGCTGCGATCACGTTTCGCAGTGTTCCGAAATCCTCCGCTTCACTTCCACCTTTATGTCAGACCATTTCTTTTTTATTTCTGTGTGCGCGCTGCTCCACGGCATTAACAGCGTCACACACACGCCCCCACTCACTTTTCTTTATTTTTGTGTTTATGCCTGACGACAGGCTAACAAATAGAGTATCACTGCGTGAGGGCGGAGCCACAAAGACAACCAATAAGCATTCAGGGTAGAACACAGGGAGCAACACAAATAACCGGAAACCAAGGAACCTTAAGGAAAATAAAACAGGAGACTAAATAGAAACATCATCAGCATGCAGCAGGATGCAGCCTGACACCCACAACAAAACATGAAGAAGGTGGAGAAGACCCGGCCTCAAAATTCACCACTTCCCAAACTGATCAAGTCAATTAAAGTTTTCAGAAAATGAATAATCTCCCTTCCATGATGCTCCATGATCCAGGGTCAGTTTGTGTGTAGCTCACCTGTTTATCACTGTATCTGTTTGCTTTACTAGTTTTTATTTCTCTTTTTTTCTTATGTGCATTGTTGTGTTTTGTTATATTGTCAAGGATGTGAATTAGCATCTCTGCTATGATGCGTCATGTTTTAACTTCTGTTTGTTCATTAATGTGCATTGACCCTTTAAAATAAATAAATAAACTCAAACATATCTCACATATTAAAAACAAGCTGTAATGAATGCCGTTAGTTTGGGAAATGTCTCTTAAAATGAAGACTGGGTTGAACATGTTGAACTTATTGGCTGATGATGGTCTCTAGTCCAGTGACTCTGGCTTCAGCTTCCTTCTCTGGCTCAATAAGACGTGTGTTGAATATTGTGACTCTACCTGGCGGCTGGTAGTGATGAGGCTCCAAGGTCTAGAGGTTTTTCAGGTTCATGAAAGTCAAGGTCCAGTCAAAGCAGAGTGAAAGCAAAGCAAGGACCCCTGTGGTGAGAAGCTGCTCCTGAACCGAGCCGACGTGAGCTTCGAAACTATGCAGCTGCCATTTAGTTTTCATTTTGTTGAGGAGGGCCCAGTCTGGGCGGGTCATCAGTCAGGATAACAGAGATGAGACGAGACAGATTCATGTTTTCATCTCAGAGTGAATCACTTTGGAACTTCTCCCTCCTTCAGAGACACCAGAAACACAGCTGTTATTCAAGCTGTGGCTCTGTTATCACAGACGCTCCCATGCTCAGGGGAGAATGGGCCGCTCATCACTTCTCTGCAGACATAATGTGGGAATCAATGCTTTTTCTCAAATGTTGGTTTTTCACTGGTTCTCAGTGGCTTCATGTCTGTAGCTCTGGACAGTCAGCACTAGTTAAACCTCTACTAGCACAACACCAGTTAAACCTCAGTCAGTAGAAATAAAACATCCATGTTTGCTGGCACAGAGTAAATGTGGTTTAAATAAGTTTATTAACAGGACGGATGTTAATGTGTAACATGAACAACTTTACCTGTAATGATTTATAATGAAACATATATCTTTTTCATAATCCTGCCAACAGATGAGACATTAAATAAACTCTCCAGGACACGACATTGACATATTTGTGTTTGTCTTTACAGGTGATGCCGTAAGAATATAATTCAAAGACCAGACACGTGTGGAAGGTTAAAGCTGACAACACCTCCACATTCCTCAAACTGTGATGATCAGTCCACTGAGATAAACGTCCGTCTGACTCTGAGCTCTGTGCAGGACACAGTGATTTATTCTAATATCAGCAGCTTTTTGAAGGAGTGGGGGTTTGACGGCTCCAATCTTCAGGTTATTATCAAACTGTAACTTTATCTGCAATGTACGCGATGACGTCTGTCACGAAAAGAAGCCAACACGAGTTCCTCGTAACTTCATGAGCACAACACAACACTACACTAACAGTAAGCGTTAGTCCGACGTCAGGCTTCCCGTCACGTTCACACGTCATTACGTCATCACGTATCCAGTCCCCCGCTGGCTACGTTAGCCTAATAAGAACTAAGTTATCTCACAACAACGTATGAGGGAGGAAAAACAGAAACACAACCCCTCACAGTGAGGATTCTGTGGATTTTCGCTGTGAAAGCCTTATATGTCGACCAGTTGGAGTCTGAGGTTGAAATAATTAGTAAAAGTTCTGTGTAAGTACGTGTCTATACAATTCTATAATGCAACTGACTGAAACCTGCTAAGAAAAAATCAAAATTATTAGAACATATTTAAACTTAAAAAGAAAAAAAGAAAGCAACATAATAGTTACTCTTCCTGATAACTAGTTGTACTTTTACAGTGACTAACTCCAGTTACTTTTTGAGAGAAGTAACTAGTAACTATAACGAATTACTATTATTAAAAGTAACTTGTCCAAACACTGATACTACAGTGAGCCATTCCACTGAAATCCGGTTTTTTGCCATATACATCCCTAAACATAATATGTAAAAATTGCACAAAAATGTACTTTAAAATACATTTCCATTTTCCACAGAATGTCCTGGCACATTGATCTGATTTCAAATTTAAGATAAATAATTGTAAGGATTAATAAAAACTACCTAAAACACTAAAAAAAAGCATGTATTACCTGTACTCTGACTTTATTCTTAACTGGGAAATATTTTGAATTAAAATCCTTCAGAAACTGTATTTCTTTTGCACTGTTGAATGACTCTCATTTTCCCTATCCAATGTTATAAATATAGTCTTCACAGAATCCACAATATCTTAGTAAAAATACACATTTTAGTTGTGGTCCCTGGTTTTGACTCAGTCCTGTTACCTAACATATGACCCCATCCCTGACAAACTTGGAACATGCCTAGAAATCACAATGCTCAGCAGGAAGTTACATCAGTTGTGACGTTCTGAAGGCCATGGGAAACCAAAAGTTAGTTCTCCTCATTTACTTCTATATATTTGATGATTTTTTTAAAACTTGAATGATAAGAATCAAATGTCAACAAACTGCTCCTGTTACCTAATTACTTCTTAGATGATATATTGTTTATTTTAAAATACAGATATTTGGTAAATCATTAGAATGTGTGGTCAAGTGTGTGGTCATGCAATTAAGCAATGACGCCATGTGGCTTAAATCCATGTAAATCGCTATAAAGCTAAAAACTCAGTCTGTTACTTACAAAGAGTAACAGGACTGAGTAAAGTGCCTATTTAATTGAATTTATTAGTGTTATTATTATTATATCATACTATTCACATTGTTTTCAGTTTTTCTCATTTGAAAGTCACTTAATTTTTGAAATATAAGCAAAGCAAACCTGAAGTCGTTGGCAAATGGTGAGTGGGTGAAGTACGAAGGATGACCTCTAACAGGGGGGCATCACAACTATATGTGAAACACACATGTTGAGGTTACTGCATGCACAACTGGACGTCAACAGATTTTTGTGGCCAGCACAGGAAGAAGTCTTTGGTACCTCTGTGAGGACAGTTTTTGACTCACCCCCAACGCCAGACACAATGTCCTATAAATGCCATTCACATTAGATAGAGCCTCTTAAATGACCAAAATGGGTTGTTTTCACACACACACACACACACACACACACACTTGCACACACACACACACACATACACACACACACACACACACATTCCTGTGTCTTAATTAGTTAATTAATTTGTTTTCCAATTATGTGTTTTCCATTAATTCAGTTTTTGTTTTAAAAAAAGTTTTTTTTGCATCATAGGAAATTTTGATAAACTTTGAGGTTTTGGTAATAGTAAAAATTATTTTTCAACTTTTAAGTAAAAATGCAACTTGAAGAGTAACATACCACAGTGAATTTTTTCCATCACAAATAGTAATTATTTTAACATATAACCAAATCATTTCTTAAAATGAACACTTTTGTGAGAAAGACAAAGGAATAGTTGATGTGCTTTTAAACATGCTTTGCAGATGTCACTTGAGTTTTGGTAACAGGACTGAAAACAGATGCAGCCCATCTTTTCTTCATAACCTTGTAAAAAAAAATAATAATAATAACGTAGCCTGAGGTTGACCAATACACATTTATGAACAGTTAAATATGTGTGTTATTATAATCAGTGATGAAAAACTAAAACCAAATTAAGCAGCCCTTCGGATTGGAATGTCCCCCCATGAAAACTAGAGAAACGTGAATAAGACAACTAACTTTACAATCATTTACATAATAACCACTTCTGGGAGAAAAACATCCATAATACCACAGTTGTGAATCAAAAGAAAAAAAAAATAGATGGAACAATCCTCTGCCGCTGGGGAGGCCACAGCCCAACATTCTTCCAGGCCCCTAGCATTCATGAGCTACGAGAGCCCTTTTTCCTGCAGGAAGTTTCCTCGGTTTCAGTTTAGTTTCACTTTCACCAGGATCGTGTCGCTGATGTTTTTCTCTCCGTGTCAACATCCGTCCCTGAAGGTAATGAAGCAGTTTTTGAATGTTTCTTGGTGAACATCAGCTGTCAGCAGCTCAGCCTCCAACAGACACACAGAAATCTGCTGACTTGACGTAAACTGAGTCAGAAGCTGAACAGGTTAGAAGTCTGGATGAGGCCTAGTGTGAAACTATCTCCCACATTTATTGAGATCACCTGTGATCACCTGTCTGAGGTACCTAAGTACTTTTTACTCCCAACCTGTCAGATCAACTTCTTTCTACAGTTCAGGGACATGGGTCATTGTCGTCATCTGCAGTCACTTTGATCCCTTCATAACATGACGACATAAGGTCCAATTAAAGAAGAAAAGTATAGAAACTTTAACCCTTCTCTGCTCAGTGATCAGATTAGAAACGTTTCCAGTTAGAAATGATTCATAAATGAACGTTTCTGCTCTTTAAATGACATTTTTAAGAAATTTTTTCTGGAAACAAAAACAACATTTTCCAGTTTCCTCTTTGATTAGTTCCAGTTCCTGTTTGTTTAAAGGAGAGAAGTCATTATTAGTGACGTCTGTTAAATGTTAGTTTGAACTGAATCAAAGGTCATTCTTCTTATTTTATTCCAACTCACTCAGAGCAGAATAATTGAGCAGCAGATGTTCAGATCAGAGTTCCAGGTTCACATCTGATCTTTAAAACTCAGCAACAACTTCATCATAATGATATATTAATAATGAACAAGCTCAAATCTACTGGATCCTCGTAAAAATGGCTCTTATTGTGAAAATCTGCCTCCTACCCTCCCTCCTGTCCTCCTCCATCACAGGTGCACCACCCTGACTGGTTCCAGGAAGTATCTGACCTGAGTTCTCTAGGTCCAGTGTGAGTGGAGCCTCTTTCTTCTCTTCAGCTCTTTGAATAAAACGCTGATCTGGTTTGTCTTAGGGTTAGGAGGTTCACTAACTGTTTCTGTCATGTCTGGAGAAGATGTTCACTACAGAGTTTGGATCACAGCAGCTTAAACGGACAAAATCAAGCCAACAGGGAGGATCAGCTGATGTTTGTACAGCACAAATGATTACCAGTGAATGTTCTGATGAATGAATTGTGTTTTCCTCTGCACACCATGAAGTAGAAAAGTTAATGTGGATTCAGCAGCATGACAGGAGGGAGGACAAAGAGGAGGGAGTCAGACAGCTGCAGGACGGGTTGACTGGTTTCAGTCATTCCATCTGATCCCAGTTGTGTTTCGTACCATCAACAGTGATTCGGTCCAATGATCGTGACATTGATTTTTAAAGGACATCAACCCTCTGCTCCTGAGAGGTAAAATGTTTACCTCCATGTTTCTGATTCATGTTTAAACTGTTATTGATCCAAGAAGTTTTATATTAACCATTTATTTCTCTTCAGTTTCATTAACTCATGTAAATCGTGGTTTACATCTGGAAAGCTTGTCCAGTCTATAACTCAGACTTGAACTGATTCTTCTTCTCTAACAGGATCAGTCAATCCCAGCTGTGTGTCCCTCAACAGTATCGGTCCAATGATACGTGACATTGATTTTAAAGGACATCAACCCTCTGCTCCTGAAGGTAAACCAGTGTCCAGCTTGCTTCATCCATGAGTCAAGAGACTAGCTCCTTTCTACAGTTTCCACTGTTCAACCTGTGGAGGTTGATTGAGAAGACAGGCTTGGATCATAGGACACTGTTTGAAGGTAACTGACAGGTAGAACATGTGTGTGGGGGGAGTGAAGAAGCCATATCCATGGCTGCAGTAGCTATGAGGACACTAGCCTGTTAGTTATTTACCATGTTATTCTATGTCACTTTGACAACAGTGACTGAAGTTATTACAACACATCAGTACTGTTTGCAGTGTGTGTGTGTTGATTACCATTGTTATTCACAATGTCCCAAACTCAAAATAATTCCCTAACTGAAATTTCAAATTGAATCAAATTAAAAGTTTATGACAACCATAGACAGTATGTAAAAGAACCATTGGTTGAGTCTTGAACAAGTAGTTGAAAGTTTTGTCAAGTTATGATTTAAAATGGTGCTTAAGTAATAAATGAAATAAACTACAGAAAATATTGTTCAGATGAAAAAAGCCAAAGCAGTCATATGGTGAAAACCAACTTTCCTCTCCATGTATTGAAGTAGAATTAATAAATAGTCTTTTTCCCCACATACTTTTCCAGTAGGTTTACTGATGACAAACTAGGCTTGTTCATTTTGTTTGTTTTAATACGAATGAAATGGACTTGTAATCTTGTCCTTTTTTGTAGCCCACAGATAATTATGGAAAAAATAACTGACCTCATACTTCTGAGAATATAAAACATTGATGAAAACACTGTAACTTTGTTAAAGTTGTTCCTCTCATATCTAAGTCCCCTCAGCACCATTCCCCGATAGCTTGGCCAGACCGGAAGATTTGTGTCATTGACCCAACTGAGTCCGTCCTAGATCTTGCCATCGAAAAAACACTTGTCCATGTTCCTGTTCTTACAACACGACTAATAATGTTAAACTGCGCGACATTATTGGCTTCTTTATGAGCCGTGGGATTTTGTAGTAACAGTGACCAAGATGACGTCTGAAAAAATTTCAAGATCAGCTGAAGATTATTTGGAGTTGACAGCAAGTTCATTTCCATAGTGATGAATAGGTGTGAACTTTTTAACATTTTCTTCTTACCCTATAGCTATGATGGCTTACTGGGAGAAACTTTGTGTCACAACAAGGTATCCAGAAGATAGAACTCAAAAACCCAGACACACACACAAGAAACCAAGGACTTGATAAAAACTAACTCTTAAGTTTTTTAAGGACTAAGGAAGGAAACAAAAAGAGGCTGCAGAGTGTGGCAGGATAATCATAAACCAAAAGCAAGACCAACTGTGTCTGTGGACTGAGTGAATGTTGTTTGTCTCTGTGGACTGACATGATGGACAGCTATTAGTTGATGATTGGTCCAACAGAGTCCACCACAGAGCTCAGAGGTTCTCATGGTCAGATCTACCCAGACAGCAACAGACACAGCGGACTCCAACTTTCTGGTCTGTACATGTACAAACAACTACCTTTTTCCATCATGACCATGCAGCTCTTTGTAGACCAGTGATTTGTCAGTGTGGCCAGCATGGACTGATTTTGCTCTTCTGTTTCCAGCTGCTGGAGGAAAACATCATCACTTTTATAAGAAACGAGCTGAAGAAGATCCAGAAGGTGTGAGTCAATTACCCAGAATGCCAGAGAGTCAGAGGGAGGATGAGGAGGTGTTGGAGGTGAAGATAAGAGCAGAGGAGGAAGCAGCAAGATTTTATTCCTGAAGATGACAGTGGAACTTCCTGAGAGAATGAAGCTGGAGGAGCTGGCTGACGTCTGCAGAGCGTAAGAGGATTTCTCTAAACATTGAAGCTGCTGGAGAAATGAGACATTTACTAATGTCTCAAGAGATGACCAAGATATACTTCACACACTCATTCTTTAGAGCAATGACATGTTGGAATATTTAGTGGAGAGTTTTTGTTCAGTCATCTTATTTGTTGTCTGTTCATGCTCAGGACATTATGCTCCAGTTTGTGACGTAAGTTAAATCTAGTCTGCAGGAGATAGTTCAGTGTGTGTTTGAGGGGATTGCTAAAGCAGGAATCTCAACCCTTCTGAATGAATCTAACACAGAAGCTCTACATCACAGAGGGAGGGACTGCAGAGTCAAGATGAACATGAGGTCAGACGGATTGAAACAGCATCCAGAAAACCACACAAAGCACCCAGTAAACAAGCACAGAAACAAGAAGACCTCTTTAAAGCCTCACCTGGGAAGACATGACCAATCAGAAGAGTGATGACAAAGGGAGTGGCTGGCTTGGGAAAACAGTCTTAAACACAGTAAGGTTTTCCGTCTGGACTGGGCTGAAGACAAAGCAACCAGGACATCCCTCTTCATATTTCCATTGACTTTCAAGAGCTGAATGTGGTTAAAGAGTAGAAGTTCAGCTTGGTGGAACTTGGTTCATCACTTCTTCACTGAAACCAAAGAAGCAGTAATCTGCAGCTTTGAAGACTTCCAGGTTGGTGTTCATCTTTGACGGTCCTGGATGAGTGTCGACATCCTCTGGACTTTCACAATACTGAGATCCTGTCTGGATGTTACAGAGTCCACCTCAGTGGATTCTGCTGACAAACCTCATCAGGGGGAAACCAGTTTCCCTCTCTGCTCGCCTTCTGGATAACCACACGGCCTGCAGCACCATCAGATCCCTCCTGAGTGGTTTTGACATGTGACAGAGGTCAGAGGGTTCACTGATCCCAGAAGAAGGAGTACCTTCAGGAAGAGGTTCAGAGATGAGGAGCAGGCCAGCAGCATCATCTCTCACATCAAGACATCAACAAAGCCTCACATCATTGCACACATCCCAAGTCTTCTCTGGATCACTGCTACAAGTCTGAGATGTTTGAAAACAGTAGAGGGGGGGAGAGTTGCCACGAGACCCACGACTGAGATTGTACATAACCACTTCCTGGTGGTTCAGGCCTAAAGTCCAAAAGGTCTAAGTATGATGGAGGAGCTGAGACGATCCACACTGGGAAAAAAAGAGCATGAAGATATTAAGTTCTGGAAAACTGGCTTTTGTTACAGCTGCATAAAGGAAACCTGATCTGCTATGAATCAACCTGACAGAGTGTGGCATCGATATCAGAGCAGCCTCAGTTGTACTCAGGAGTGTTCACAACAGATCTTTAAAGAGGAGAGAGGCCTGTACCCAGGAACAAGGTGTTCTGCTTCATCTGCTTCGTCCATCTGAAGCGTTCAGGAGTTTCTGGCGCTCTTCATGTCCATCTGAACCGTCGATCAACTCCTGGTCGTCAACACTATGGAAGAACAACAACCTACATCTCTGTCATGTAGAACCAGACCTGAACTAACACGTCTCCATCAGAATGCTGTGGACAAGGCCTTACAGAGTCCAAATGGACACCTGGACTTGTTCCTCCGCTTCCTCCTGGGTCTTTCACTGCAGACCAATCAGACTCTCCTACGAGGCCTGCTTGACTCAACAGGACTAGATCACAGACCTATCAGAAAACAGTCCAGAACAATAAAGAAAAGAGCAGGGAATGTATCCTGTTAAGAGAGAAGCATCAACCAGGGTTCCACTGTCTGAATGAACTAAATGATGGTTTTCTAGTGGAGGAGATCCCAACAGTCCCTGAGATCCACGGACGTCTCTCTCCACAGGTGACCTGTCTCCTGCTCATGGTCAGCTCTGGTCTTCATCTTACGTCTCAGGAGAAGATCTGGATGAGTTTAATTGAAAAATACCTTCTTCAGAGGAGGCTCTTCTGAGGCTGCTGCCAGTGGCTCAAGCAGACTCCAACAAAGCTCTGTAAGTGCATCATCAATAAATACACAGCAACTTGTCACTGTCACAAAGTTATAGGGTTTTCCTGTCATTATCTCTTACAAGACTAGAGTACTGTTACCTCTCAGAGAGAAGCTGTGAAGCTCTGTCTTCAGTTCTCAGCTCTCCAGTCCACTAATCTGAAACATCTGAACCTGAGCAGAAAAACCTGAAGGAGTCAGGAGTAAAGCCATCTGTCTGCTGGACTGGAGAGTCCAAACTTGTAAAATGGAGACTCATGAGGTCTGTTTTCATTTCTTTTCTTCTCCTGCTTCCTGAAGAATGGAGATCCAGTTTAGATGAGTTTTCCTCATGTCAGACTGTCAGATAGAAAATGAGCTCAAAAAGTTGAAATGAAGGAGCATCATGTTCCTGAACACAGCAGTATCTCCTCAGATCATCGGTGGTGGATCTGGATCACAAAACACATCAAGCCAGTCTTCACACTGTTTGACATTAACAAGTTCTTGTGTCAACTAATCATTCTTATCTGTCCATACTGTCTGTGGACAAATCCCCCTTATAGCTGACTCAATCAACCAGATGGAGGATCAACCTCCACAGTGTGTGTGTTGTGTCGATCTTCAACTTATCTTGTTTTTCTTTTCAGCACATCAGTCCGTATCAAGTTTGTGTTTTCCACAGCTGTTTCTGCTGAGCTGCAGTGAGGACAGAAACTCAAAGAGGCACTTTGATTAGTGTCAGTACAGACTGCTGAAGCATCATATAGTGTCAGCTCAACAGTGGAGTTGGTTTTAGGAAGATACCGACGTTCACGTCAGTGTGACAGCAGGAATCCTCAACAACTCTGGGATCAGTCCCATATGACATGTGACTGTTTTGTTGGAAGACACACTTGAACAGTCAACTTTCCTTTAACATTTCTATAAAGTTTCCAACTTCTGAAGGTGTTCTTGTTAAATCTAGGTCATAATCAAACCAGTTATCATCATTCCCTCACTAATTAGTACAGGTTCATTAGATCAAGACAAAATATTAAGTGTGGGATTTATTGGGTCTGTTGGATCTTATGATGGATTAATAGTTTAATGTTACCGGAATTTCTGGACGGCATGTCCGCTAACAGTCCATCTCAATATGTTTCCCACTTTGGCTCATAGTTTTTGCCACAACATTTAAACCAATGGTTAGTTATGAATCCCATTTCAGTTTTAGCATTCTGCTGGATTTCTTGATGGAATGAAGTACAATCTAGGTTTCATTCACATTTAAGGTGAAGGTGTTAAATGGGTAAAGGCTTGGTATTGGGACTCTCCAATAATAGATTTCATCACAAATGTAGCAGGTTTTTAGTTTTGTGTCCTTAATATAATCCGTTTATTATTAATTCTCAATTCTGTCATATTAGCCTCAGGGTCGCCGTGACAGGGTTCAGTGGTTTCCATCCCGATAACGCACATGGGACCACATGCCCAAGTTCCTTGAGCAAGAGAGACTGAACCCTGAGTTGTTCCCAGTGGTTGGTGTCGGGGTGAATGGTGTATGAACAGATTGAGTAGATTCCATTATCACCTAGAAATGTGTGATACCCAAATTATCAAAATAAAACCTGGTGAGGGAAACACCCTACATTTATAAAATCCCACCCATTTATCTAAAGCAAGAAAACCCTTTTTACGCTCTCATGAGGTGCTTTTTTCAGATGTATCGATATAAAAGTGCAGTGGAAACACATTTTTTTAGTGTTTCCCTGAGATGATGCAGGAGGTCATGCAACCCAGATTCATTGAATCCAACTTCCTCAAAGTGACGAGATTAATGAGAATTGAGGGCATATCACCTAGAAGAACTTACCAGAGTTACAGCTCATCGCGAAACATCCAAAAGGTGTGACAAAGGTCGCGGACTTGTAAAAATTTTCTTCATCCAAGTACCTTCAGTTCTGACAGACTAGTGGGAAATGAGGTTTAAATAGGAAAAAACTCTGTGGGTACACCCATCAGAAAACTTGTTAGACAAAAACTGGAGGGGTCATCATTTCCATAATGGTTGGTAGTTTAACCTATCGTTGTAAGGGGGAACTGTGTGCTGGTAACTTACCTATGAATGAGCTCTAACGAGATAGATTTAAAACTCAATTCTATGGAGTAAGAGAGCTATCAAAAAGGATGTGTGCTCGATTCTAACCATTCCTATTCGAAATGTAACCATTGTCATGGTCCTATAAAGTTGTTGTCACAAAATTCTGCTGTCATATGCGTGAGTCTGAGAATTACTTTTAGGGTTGGGATTGTTTTTTATGGTGCGTATGAATCTAAAAGCTGTGAGTGCAAAGTCTTGTGCTACAACTCTAATTTGGACGACTACGAAAGTCTTCACTGTGAAAAAGAATTCAGTTTTGTGGTACGAGTAGAGAAGTGTTTGAAATGACGCCACGTAGTCACATGCAGGTCACAAGGGGAAAGATAATCGAAGCCGCGATTCCTCCAAACCACGCAAGAGCGCCTGAAGCCAAAGAACGGCTTGTCGCAGTGCACCGGGTGAGCTTCCGGCTCAGGTGACACATCACAGGGAAAGTCAATAGGCGTGTAAAACAATATCTATTTATATTGTAACTGTTTTAAATAATAACAGTTCATGACTATGCAGATTTACTGCTTTAGCTTGAAAGCGAACAACATGCCGTGATCGCTAATTAAGTGCTAGTATTAGCAATAGAAGTTTGGCTTGTGCTAGTTAATTATCACAGACTTGCAAAATATAAAATAAATAATTTGAGACATAATGTTGAACATGAGCTCTTTTTGGAACTGACTGGGAGATGTTTGATGCTGTGCCATAGAGGAACCATAGATTCAAGTCCAGGAAATTGAGTTCCCACTCGACAGTCTTTTCGATTCATACTCGCATAAAAACAATCCCAACACTTTCTCAGACTCACGCATATACAGCATCATTTTGTGTCCAACAACTTCTTTGAACCAAAAAAAATAAAATGTTTAACATTGTGAATAGTAAAGGTTAAAATCATGCACACATCTTTTTGATATCCTATCTTACTCCCATAAATATCCCATAGTCTATACCAAAAAAACTGAGACTACTCGATTAGTGGGCAAAAATTGTCTTTCAAGAAATTTTTCTACAAGTCCAGTTGCCTTTATTCAAAGCCTTTAGGATTATCGGTGGGGGGGAGATACCTGGATACTGAGAACCTTCACAGACATTAACAAAATATCTTAAAGTGGAAACACTTTCCAAAATTTCAGAAACATCGCTTTGTGTTTTTCAAAACACTGTAACGGAAAACACAGCTAGTGTGGACTGGAAAGAGCGTGAGCAGCATAGGTGTAGAAAAGCTCGTACAAATCGAAAACCATTTACTGGAGGCAAAGAAGGAGGAGGGTCAGGGTGGAGGTTCACATACTGAACCCAGAAAACACTTCAAGCAAGTTTTCTAGATTCAGCTGATCGATTATTTCTTTAAAAGATGCTGAAACGACAAAGTTCTTCTTCCAGATCTAAAACCAGGCAGAGGTAAAACAGACAGAAAGTATCTACAGAGGCAGGATGAGAAAGAACAGGTTCTAACTACTACAAGATAAAGAAATGATTAGGACTGAAATACACGAAAACACTTATGTCTGAACATGTTCACAGATGTGGTGATGAGATGGAGGAAGCCTGGAATAAATTATGGAGTTGATTGAGTCACTAACACTTGGTGAACTACTCCCTCTCGACCTGACTCCATCTCCTGTATTTAAACAACTATCACAGAAACAAAGAAAAGAGAAGGAGCCCTCCAATCAGGAGGCAGAGGACATGAATGCCATCGATTCTTATACTAGTTGGAGGCTTTGAATAAATAGTTTGAAGGATTTAATTTCAGTCTGAGATACAAGAAGCTCCAAAGTATTCTATAAACAAACAACAAGGACTCATCAAAATAGCTCTGGACTTTGTTTGGATGGAGCTGATTATATATCAGAGTCCTCTAATATTGTCCTTGTGTTTAAGTCCTACAAAAAAACCAGTCTGTCTGTCATAAATGTCTCGTATGTCTTTGCTATAATGGATGTGTATCTTGTATCTACATAGAGAATAGGTATGGTCCTGAACATCCTACAGTTTTCTGAAGCCATTCCCTTATTTGGGGTTAAATAATTATTCTCTTTCGAATAAATGGCTGATCTTCTTCCTCATCTTTAAGAGCCCAGTTAAAGATAATGTAAGAGAGGATTAGTTCTTTAAAGGCCTGAGCAGCTGAGCATCAACAGAAGGCAGGACAGCAGAGGTGAGGCTCAACACTGCATTCTCCTCCTGGAGGGTTTCCCCACACGGAGACTCCAGAGATTCAAGGAGAACTACAGGCCTGGCATGTTCTGTACTAGCTGATGAAGGTTTTCATTTTTATTATGGTGGAAGAGAGATTGGGTCCCCAAAACTGAAAACATAAAAGTCCAAACTCAGTATCCATGACTCTACTGCTACACTTTAAAAACCTGAAACATCTGATTATCCAGTGATTTAATCTACATCTTTTATTCTTTATTCAGGATGATGAGATGCAGTTGTCCAAGATCAGCTGTGAGTCTCTGGGACCAGCTCTGAAGTCCAACCCCTCCCATCTGAAACATCTGGTCCTGAGTGACAACAACCTGAAGGATTCAGGAGTGAAGCAGCTGTGTGGTTTTCTGGAGAGTCCAGACTGTAGACTGGAGACTCTGGAGTGAGTTCACCGTCTGTTACTGTTGTAGATCTGATATGTTTGATAAACTCAGTTTTCAGACCATTTACCACTGGAGATATAACTTACATTGATGACTGCTGATCTTCAGTTTAAAAGCAAAGGTGGTCTTCCTCCAATTTAACTTCTGAGGAAATTATTAGAGTGAGGAGGAAATGGCCTGGCCAGGTGTTTTCTTTTAGCTCACACTCACAGGGAGTAATTACTCTTATACATAAGTCGTGCCCCTTTTCAACTTATTGACAAATTTGGTAGATATGTTATCATCCAATGTGAAATTCTCTTGGTCAGACTGAATCTGGTCCATGTATATGGGACGAACAATGACGACCTCACCTTTTTCAGACATCTTTTCGTATCACTAGCTGCTATGCCTGGTCACATTGTCATTGGTGGGGATTTAAATTGTACGTTTCAACCAGAGCTGGATAGATCTAATGGAATAGACTCCTCACACATTCAGGCAAGAAAATACTGACTTGAATGTGTGGAAGATTTCACTTTGATTGACGTGTGGAGAAATTTGTACTCCAACAAACAAACTTCCTCTTGCTATTCCAGTACTTATCAGACTTTTTCCCGAATCGATTATTTTCTAGTTTTAGCTGATTTAATACCCAAAATTACAAGCTCCTGGTATGACCACATGTTGATCTCAGATAATACCTCAACTTCATTTCTTTTTAAACTGCCTAGCATGTTACACCATTCCCCAAGATGGCGTCTCCAGACTGGCTGACTGAGAGATCCTGAATTTATAGTTTATTGGCACACAAATGGATTTGTATTTTGAAAAGCTTTTCAGCTTGAAAAAGCAATAACAAATTTCGAAAACCAGATCTACCAGAACAATAAGTTAGATAAGTTATTTCACTAAAAAATAAACTGGATGAGTTTTTGGTGTATTTTTTATGGTTATTAAACTGTACTGAATTGATTACGGACGGATTATGTTTGTTGATGTATTTGTTTTTATTTTGACACTACAATGAAGAGATATTTAGTCCTCATTTAAATGTCTCCATCATCACCTGAACTTCTCTTTAGTCAACATTTCTCTGAACTTTGAGTAGAAAGTGAAATAAATGTCTGAGGGTTTTTAGTTGTGCTTGTAGAGATGGAGCCACGTCTTCATTGAAGCAGCAGCATGTTGTCATTAATATTAATGAGATTTCTTCTTCTCTTCTTCTATTTGACTATTTGAAGCTGCTTCCTGTTGGATTCACCTGTTTGGAGTTTCCAGGTTTTAAACTTGTTCATTCTGAACCTTCAGCTCTGAACACATGATGAAACTTTGGATGGTTTCAACAGGAACTTTGTAAACTCACATCTTTTATTCTTTATTCAGGTTGGTTAAATGCAGGTTGTCAGAGATCAGCTGTTATTCTCTGGGACCAGCTCTGAAGTCCAACCCCTCCCATCTGAAACATCTGGACCTGAGTGACAACAAGCTGAAGGATTCAGGAGTGAAGCAGCTGTGTGGTTTTCTGGAGAGTCCAGACTGTAGACTGGAGACTCTGAGGTCAGTCAGCTCTAATTCAATCAGTTTTCTTTTATTTATGAGGCAGTAACTAATATTCAGTCTCTGTTTGCTCCAACACTTGGATGAACCATGTGATGGTCTAGAAGCTGAAATATTCAATATTTCATTTTGCTGCTGATGAAAGATGAAGCTGATCAATCAGCTGATTGGTTGTTGGAGTCACTGATCAGGGAGCAGTAGCAAACATCTGCTGCTTCCACTTTCTAATGACTTTCTTCTTTTCTCTGGTTTCTCTCATTTTAAACTGAATCTCTTTGGATTGAAGACGTCACCTTGTCCTCTGAAAACTGTGACTCTACTACTACTATATTTGATTTTAGTCAGGATTCAAGAGTTTTAGGTTTCAACGATTGTTATTGTCACTTCTCTATATTGTCATAGAGTAGAATCAAAAAGCTGTTTCTCTCTCACCTTAAACATAGATATAAAATAGACACTAGAAACAAAGAGAACAAATGTAATATATAAAATCCACTTCAGTCTATTATCAGTGCGAAACACTCACTGGCCACTTTATTAGGTACACCTGTTCAATGGCTTGTTAACACAAATAGCTAATCAGCCAATCACACGACTGCAAATCAATGCATTTATTCATGTAGAGTTGATCAAGACAACTTGCTGAAGTTCAAACCGAGCATCAGAATGAGGAAGAAAGAGGATTTAAGAGACTTTGAACGTGGTCTGGTTGTTGGAGCCAGACAGGCTGGTCTGAGTATTTCAGAAACTACTGACCTTCTGGGATTTTAACTAACAGCCATCTCTAGGGTTTACAGAGAATGGTCCCAAGAAGAGAAAATCCTGTCGGATTCACCTGTTTGGAGTTTCCAGGTTTTAAACTTGTTCATTCTGAACCTTCAGCTCTGAACACATGATGAAACTCTGGATGGTTTCAACAGGAACTTTGTAAACTCACATCTTTTATTCTTTATTCAGGTTGATTAAATGCAGTTTGTCAGAGATCAGCTGTGATTCTCTGGGACCAGCTCTGAAGTCCAACCCCTCCCATCTGGAACATCTGGACCTGAGTAAAAACAACCTGAAGGATTCAGGAGTGAAGCAGCTGTGTGGTTTTCTGGAGAGTCCAGACTGTAGACTGGAGACTCTGAAGTCAGTTCACTGTCTGTTACTGTTGTAGATCTGATATATTTAATCACCAACTGAATCTAATTCATGTTCCTCCATCAATCTGTAAATGTCCTTTAGTTCATCTTTTCTGTTTCCTTGTCTCCAAGTCTTTGTAGCAGAACGTGTAGAAAACGTCCACTGTTAGTTGTTGGAGTCAATGAATGTTTGTGATTAGAGCTGAAGAGTCACATCTGCATCAAGAAGATCCTCTCAACTCACATTTGTTTCAACTGACAAAGTTTTCTTGATCAAGTCCAAAGATTTCTTTGCTTTGTGTTTATTTCAAAGTGACTTGACTGATAATGTCTGATCATTGATATTGATCCTGTAATGAGGTCAGCAGCATCTTATTGATCTGTGCTGACATCAATAGTTGTCTGAATGTTGTGCTGACGTTTGGATGATGTCTGTAGAAGGCTGACATGATGAAGATCCACAATAACACCAGGACAAAGTCACTCTACTCATTTTAGAGAACAGCTCATTGATCACGACACATTTCAGACCTCAAAGCATCTGACTGATAATCAATCACTTCATTTTTTATTGTTTATTCAGACTAATGAGCTGCAGTTTGTCAGAGATCAGCTGTGATTCTCTGGGACCAGCTCTGAAGTCCAACCCCTCCCATCTGAAACATCTGGACCTGAGGAACAACAACATGAAGGATTCAGGAGTGAAGCAGCTGTGTGGTTTTCTGGAGAGTCCAGACTGTAGACTGGAGACTCTGGAGTGAGTCAGCTCTGATTCAATCAGTTTTCTTTTATTTATGAGGCAGTAACTAATATTCAGTCTCTGTTTGCTCCAACACTTGGATGAACCATGTGATGGTCAGAGGCTGAAATATTCAATATTTCATTTTGCTGCTGATGAAAAATGGAGCTGATCAATCAGCTGATTGGTTGTTGGAGTCATTGATCAGGGAGCAGTAGCAAACATCTGCTGCTTCCACTTTCTAATGACTTTCTTCTTTTCTCTGGTTTCTCTCATTTTAAAGTCTATCATCAATGTAATATATTATCAGCAGTAATAGTCAATATGGCAGCAGCTTGTTGAACTATGTCCATGGACGATAATGAAAATGGTCCAGTCAGGTTTTCCAACTAATTAAATGTAAAGATCAGTAATGAAATGAAGCGTCATGTTTAGTCCTCATTTAAATGTCTCCATCATCACCTGAACTTCTCTTAGAGTCTGGACCATCATTAGTCAACATTTCTATGAACTTTAGATAGAAAGTGAAATAAATGTCTGAGGGTTTTTAGTTGTGCTTGTAGAGATGGAGCCACGTCTTCATTGAAGCAGCAGCATGTTGTCATTAATATTAATGAGAGTTCTTCTTCTCTTCTTCTATTTGACTGTTTGAAGCTGCTTCCTGTTGGATTCACCTGTTTGGAGTTTCCAGGTTTTAAACTGGTTAATTCTGAACCTTCAGCTCTGAACACATGATGAAACTCTGGATGATTTCAACAGGAACTTTGTAAACTCACATCTTTTATTCTTTATTCAGGTTGTGGAGCTGCAGTTTGTCAGAGATAAGCTGTGATTCTCTGGTCTCAGCTCTGAAGTCCAACCCCTCCCATCTGGAACATCTGGACCTGAGTAAAAACAACCTGAAGGATTCAGATGTGAAGCAGCTTCTTGATCTTGTGGAGAGTCCAGACTATAATCTGGAGACTCTGGAGTGAGTAGAGGGTTCCAGTCAGTCCATGCTGCTTTCATCAGTATCGTTCTAAACACAGTTACTATCAAAGATCCAGTGTTTCCTGTAAACCTGCAGCTTCTCAGTGAAGCTGTGAGAGGAGAATGGAGACAGGCTTCAGGATTGGACAGAAAGACAGAGGAGAGGAGACAACAGTCAGCCAATCAGATGAGCCAGAAGCTTATTGTGATCATGTGTTTGAGTTGATGTGAAGACGACTGTTGTTGTTGTGTTGATGTGTCCAGGAAATAAAGCTGGATTCCAGCTGACAGCCTTCCAAGATGTATAGAGACAGTGGTGGTCATTCATCACATGTGATCAACAACTGATCACAGCTCTGAGATCAGTCTGACTGAAGCCTGCACATCACAGAAGCAGCGTTACATTTAGTAACCATGAGTTTCTAAGTCAGCTGATCTTTGTTTCCATGGAGCAGCAGTAAATCCATCACTAAAGTGTTGGTGCAGTAATGAAGCGTTCAGGACTCTCAGCAGTTTCTTAGTGAAATCTGCAGAGGAAACAGACTTGATGCTAAAAGTCTCTGCGGGTCTGTGCGTGTTCACTCCAACACGTTAACATGAAGCTGAAAGGAAGCTGGCTGAGCTCCACAGCTGCTCCACTGCTGCTCTGAACAGGACTCAAGTCCCTGCTGCTCTTTCTACTGGATGTGATGATGAAGGGAGTCTCTGGAAACACTCCTTCGCCTCCTCTCTTATTTCTTCTCCTCTCTACAGGTGGGGGTGGTGATAAACAGGAGGATGAGCTGTGTCCTGATGATCCAGAGGTTGAAGCAGACTCTGACTGGACCATGTTACTGGGAGGTGGAGAGGAGAGCTTCATCCACATGGTCTCCATTTAAGACCATCAACAGAGCTGCACTTCAACTCTTCACAGAGCTCCAACAAATCAAGTCCAGTCCCTCATCAATGATTCAGACACAAACCAGATATTGTCTCCTCCTCGTTACGTTCCTCCTCCTTCATCCACACGTTTATTGGATAAGAGAATATCAGATATATCATCACATCACATGTTAGTCATTTTTACAGTGCATCTGATTGTAATTTATTTTACAGTGTATTTCCCGGTTGTATTGTTAGTATTACAGTGTGCTGTTTAGCTGCAGGTCCTGTGCGTGGCCACCAGAGGGCAGTGACCACTCATCAGTCACAGAGCAGTATATTAGAAAGAGTCTGGTCAAACTCAAAGCCATGTTTGCTACATCAGAGGTTAGACTCTAGAGTGTAACTCACTTAAATATCCCAGCGTCTACTTACTTTAAATATCTTAAATGAGAGTGTAAAATGCCCAGCCACATGTACCATTGTACCATAGAAATAAGTGAGGACACTGTCTTGAAGCTTTTCAGCCCTGGGCCAGACAACATTGGTGGTAGCTGAGGAAGAACTGTGCAGGAGTTGAATCACCTGCTGCTTAACGTGGACAAGACCAAAGAGATGGTGACTGACTTCAGGAGGAAGGGAACAGATCCTCAGCCCCTCAGCATCCTGGGCAGGGATGTGGAGGTGGTGGAGGAGAACAGATACCTGGAGTGACCATCAATAACAGACTGAACTGGAGGACCAACAGTGCAGCTGTGTCCTAGAAGGCCTGCAGAGACTCTACTTCCTGAGGAAGCTGAGATCCTTCAACGTGTGCAGTAAGATGCTGGAGATCTTCTACCAGTCTGTTGTGGCCAGAACCCTTTTCTCTGCTGTGGTCTGCTGGAGGAACAGCAACACACTGAATAAACTGATCAGGAAGGCTGGCTCTGTCACTGGCTGGGAGAGGAGGACACTTAAACTGTTATCAGTCATGGATAATCCTGACCTCCCTCTCCACCAGACGATAGACAGACAACGGAGCTCCTTCTCCAAGAGACTCAGACAAAGAACGCTACAGGAAATCTGTCCTGCCTCAGTCCATACGCCTGTTCAACTATCTAATCTATCTAATCTATCTTCACTTTTATCTTCAGACAATTCCTCTGGCTCTTCAGGGTCCCTCGTCTTTGGAAAGACTCCATCATTGTCCCAGTGTCCAAGATAAAAACCACCAAAAACCCATAATGACTTTCAGTCCTAACTTCTCTTGTTATGAAATCCTTTGAACGCATCATAAAGGTTTGAGTTTGAGGCTCAACACAGAGCAGCCTTGATCCATTGCAATTGACCATTAGAGCAGGTAGAGGTGTTGATGACACAGTCGATGTCCTACTCAGCCTGGTTTTAGGACGTCTTCAGGGTTAGGGTCAACATAACATCATTTAACATAACTTTGCACGTCTCCTTTTTCTTGATTTTTCTCCTGTTTTTAAATACAGTCGACCGCACATTTAGACCTTCTGACCAACACACACAACCTTGATTGGAGTTTAGTGTCTTGGCTTGTTGACTTTTTACCTGATGGACCTCAGAGGGTGAAAGTCAACAGCTTTTTATCAGACACACTTTACTGGTTCCCCCAAGGCCACATCCTTTCACCACTTTTATTCATTTTATACACAAATGAACGTCCTAGTCAACATGCTGATGGACACATTATCAGGTTTGTTGATGACTCTTGTGTCTCTCTCCAATAATCAAGACAGTATTCACGACCCAGTGGTAAATGTTTTTAGTGAATGGTGTGAGACTCTTTTCAAAAGTCCATGTTCCTGAAACCAAAGAGCTCATTATTGATTTTAGAAGAAGCCTCCACCACATTCCCCTGTTTTTATTCATGGTCAGGTGGTTGGTACCATACGACAGTACAAATACAAACCATTACTGGTTGTTATGTGCCAAGAGTGGAGGTTTGTGTGCGTCTCTCTCCATCAGGTGAGGGTTAGATTGGCTGCTACCTGTGGAGCTCCAGCCTGAAATCCTATTGGCTCCCTCCACTCTCCAGCTGGCCAATCGGAGACAGAGAGCACCATTTAAAAGCTCTCCAACTCCTTGGATGCTCTGGCTGCTCTGGCTGCTCTGAGGCCTGTTGGACCCTGCTATTGTTTGGTAAAGGTTTGTGGGAGGAAGGTAGAGCTTAGATTAGGGCTGGGGGACCCTATACACTGCACTCACCTTGTTGACATTGTTGTTGCACTAGTTTATGGGTTGAAGCCACCAATGTAAGTTTTGTTGAGCATCCTTTGTAGAAAAGATAGGCAGGCATTTTGGTTTCTTTTGTTCTCACACCCAGTATAGTGGTAAGCCAGGCCTCTTTTTCTTATACCTTGTTTAATTTGTTTGGCTCGACCCCTGACAGCTCCTCCTTCACCTCCACTTTATGCAAAACCTTATACTTTGTAAATAAACACTCACTTGCCACACATACACCTTGGGGTTTTTCTCTTTACTGTCTGTCAGTGTTACGTCTCTCTTGTGAGCATTAAAGTGGAACGTAACATTGATAGAAACCTCACCTTTATTGGCCAGGTATGTGCGCACATACAAGGAATTTGACTGCGGTCATGTTTCTCAGTGTTACAAGGAAAATAAAAACAACACTTAAATAAGCATGAAAATAGAAAAACTGTCCAGCATGAATAAGAATAAAATAGTAACAGAAGCAGATATAAACATGGACTTGAACAGCAGCAAATGGAACCTAAAGGACAAACAGACTGAAAAATTCTTTCATGCCAACAACTGTGTCTGAATGTGTTGTGTTTCTGTCTGTTTGTCTGTATTTTTGTGTGTTTCTCTGAAAAACAAAGCTTCCCAGCTTTCTAGCTAATAGTAGCTATTCATCACTACTTCATATCTTTCTTCTTTGGTTTGGGTGGTTGTTGTGTGCTAATAGAAAACTGGTGTGTTGTCATGTGTGAATACACCAAGTTTCAGACAGAGACCAGAACAAACAGGTTCATAATTGATCGTGTGAAGAGGAAGGAAGCTTCCACGTCTCAACAGCCTCATTTCCGTCTGTTAGAAACCACAGTGACCACTGATGTAACTACTGGCTGAAGACCGCTGAACATTATTTCATCTGCAGACACAGATTAGATGAGCAGTGATGAGTTTAAAACGCAGCAGTGAGTGGATTTGTCGTCGTCCTTCTCTCTGTGTCAGGTACTGTAACGTCTAAATCCACTGAGAGGGATGTGGAGCTCTGAGGGTTTGTAAACGTTGTCTCATTCATGCATGAGTCTAAACTACAAAGAAATCTAGAGTCCAGGTGTGAACACAGACACTTAAAGATGAACAGGTGAGATCAGATCATCCAGGTGTGAACATGGTTTGCTGTGAACGAGCAGCTCAAACCCATCTGACCTCCTCCATGCCAGAACCCATAAAATCTTCCCAGTACTTTAAAAGAATACCTGCTACAACCGTCAGGTGTACGGTGGAGTTATGGCGCCCTCTTGTGTTCTGGGCTTCACAGGAATAATTCCCACTGTGTTCAGGTCTGCTGTCGGTGATGGTGAAGATGTGTCCTGAAGCTTTTGGTGAGTCTTCATTCTCCTTGTACCAGGTGTAGTTAGCCTCTGGGTTAGCATCACTGCTACAGCTCAGAGTCACTGAGCTGCCCTCCATTACCTCACCAGAGGGACTCACTGATACCGAGGGAAGCCTTGGAGGATCTGGAGGAGATGGAGGTTAAAGAATGACAATATAACATGTGTTGTGCTGCCTTTTAAAAAGTTGTGTTAACGCTTTATATGGCACTGATTGAAATACTGGTAAAATCTAAATCTCAACCCCAGAGTGTTAACGCAGGACATAAGCAGACTCTTTGATTTTCGTGGGGAAAAACCAGATTAATGAACTTCCCATATATGAAATATTTAACTTTATTAGTTGATGTGCAGCCTCCTTCTCTCTGGTACCACAAGACGTTTGGTCAAGTTGTTACTGTCTGATGTCCAGAGGATCTGGGGACTCATGTATCAAAGTTGCGTACGCCCAGAAACGTGACGTACGCCCACATCAACGTCAACGTTCAGATGCATCAAAGGTGAAACATCATGGCTGGCGTCAATAATGTGACATCAAGTAGTTCTCGGAGGATGTGCACATCAGAGACACGTTAATGCGCAATTAACACGCACGTGTTTGTAACCATTGGTGGATATAAAAGCATGCGCAAAGTGATGAAGAAAATGGTATTAACAATGGCAGCCTTGGCTTTGTTAGACCTCGCAAATGGTGACATTATGCGTGAGAGAGTGTTTAGAGAACACAGAGATCTACTCGCAAACGACGACAAGTGGCTCATGAGTGGTTTTCGTTTACGAGGCCAGTATTACTGGAGCTGTGGGCAGAGCTGCAACCGGCCCTAGAGCGCAACACAGCGCGGAGTCAGGGGTTGTCCTGCCCACACAGGTGCTGACCACTCTGGGGTTCCTGCAACAGGTGCTTTCCAGCGGGAACTGGCCGACCGGTCAGGAGTGAGTCGGTCAACCCTGAGCCGAGCCGAGCCAGCTGTGTGGGACGGGATCATCAGAATCATCCAGGTACATCAAATCCCCACACAATGCTGCTGAACAGGCCAACATTAAAGCACAGTTTGCACCAAGAGCCGGTTTCCCTGATGTAATCGGAGCTACTGACTGCACACACATGCTATCAAAGCGCCATGACAAGATGAATTTGTTTTTGTCAACAGGAAACATTTTCATCCCATAAATGTTTAAATAATATGTGATGCACAGATGCAGCTCAGTAACATCGTAGCAAGGTGGCCTGGTTCATTCTGACCAGCAGCATGTTGGGAACAGGCTGGAGGCTGATACAGTTGGCGTGATGGGCGGCTCCTCTGTGAATAAATCATTTATCTATTTCTAAAGATGTTTTGTCCTAAGTGTTCGTTTCCCACTGAAGCACCTAGAATTAGAAGAAAGGTTAGTGTGCTTCATTCAAATCTGAAGCACATCTGACAGTTTCGTCTTGTGATTCCGGCCCAGTCTGGGTGAGGACACGACCAGTGGGTGGAGCAGCTGGCGTGAAATCGCAGGGCACGTGGTGCTGATGAAGGCAGCGCCAAAACTCTCTAGAATTGTCAGAAATAAAAATAAAGAAACATTGAACATGAGTCAACATGTTTAATATTCTGGCAGCTTCACGTACGAGCTCTGTGTATTGTGAACAGCCTATTGTACGACCAGTATAATGACAATATTTCTGAGTTTAACACATTCACCTTGGGGATGATCTGTGTCACTGATGGGCTCCCATAACTCCGGCGAGAGCTGTGTCACCCACTATGACGGCCACTCTCTGGTGGGAGGGGGTCCGTTCATACCTTCCTGACCCCCCGCCCGCTGCGATCACGTTTCGCAGTGTTCCGAAATCCTCCGCTTCACTTCCACCTTTATATCAGACCATTTTTTTATTTCTGTGTGCGCGCTGCTCCACGGCATTAACAGCGTCACACACACTCACTTTTCTTTATTTTTGTGTTTATGCCCGACGACAGGTACCAAATAGAGTATCACTGCGTGAGGGCGGAGCCACAAAGACAAACCAATAAGCATTCAAGGGTAGAACACAGGGAGCAACACAAAACCGGAAACCAAGAACCTTAAGAAAATAAAACAGAGACTAAATAGAAACCCATCAGCATGCAGCAGGATGCAGCCTGACACCCACAACAAAACATGAAGAAGGTGGAGAAGACCCGGCCTCAAAATTCACCAGTTCCCAAACTGATCAAGTCAATTGAGGTTTTCAGAAAATGAATAATCTCCCTTCCATGATGCTCCATGATCCAGGGTCAGTTTGTGTGTAGCTCACCTGTTTATCACTGTATCTGTTTGCTTTACTAGTTTTTATTTCTCTTTTTTTCTTATGTGCATTGTTGTGTTGTTATATTGTCAAGGATGTGAATTAGCATCTCTGCTATGATGCGTCATGTTTTAACTTCTGTTTGTTCATTAATGTGCATTGACCCTTTAAAATGAATAAATAAACTCAAACATATCTCACATATTAAAAACAAGCTGTAATGAATGCCGTTAGTTTGGGAAATGTCTCTTAAAATGAAGACTGGGTTGAACATGTTGAACTTATTGGCTGATGATGGTCTCAAATGTTGGTTTTTCACTGGTTCTCAGTGGCTTCATGTCTGTAGCTCTGGACAGTCAGCACTAGTTAAACCTCTACTACTAGCACAACACCAGTTAAACCTCAGTCAGTAGAAATAAAACATCCATGTTTGCTGGCACAGAGTAAATGTGGTTTAAATTAGTTTATTAACAGGACGGATGTTAATGTGTAACATGAACAACTTTACCTGTAATGATTTATAATGAAACATATATCTTTTTCATAATCCTGCCAACAGATGAGACATTAAATAAACTCTCCAGGACACGACATTGACATATTTGTGTTTGTCTTTACAGGTGATGCCGTAAGAATATAATTCAAAGACCAGACACGTGTGGAAGGATAAAGCTGACAACACCTCCACATTCCTCAAACTGTGATGATCAGTCCACTGAGATAAACGTCCGTCTGACTCAGAGCTCTGTGCAGGACACAGTGATTTATTCTAATATCAGCAGCTTTTTGAAGGAGTGGGGGTTTTTGACGGCTCCAATCTTCAGGTTATTATCAAACTGTAACTTTATCTGCAATGTACGCGATGACGTCTGTCACGAAAAGAAGCCAACACGAGTTCCTCGTAACTTCATGAGCACAACACAACACTACACTAACAGTAAGCGTTAGTCCGACGTCAGGCTTCCCGTCACGTTCACACGTCATTACGTCATCACGTATCCAGTCCCCCGCTGGCTACGTTAGCCTAATAAGAACTAAGTTATCTCACAACAACGTATGAGGGAGGAAAAAACAGAAACACACCCCTCACAGTGGGAGGATCTGGGATTTTCGATGTGAAAGCCTTATATGTCGACCAGTTGGAGTCTGAGGTGCAATAAAATATTAAAAGTTCTGTGTAAGTACGTGTCTATACAATTCTAGATGCAACTGACTGAAACCTGCTAAGAAAAAATCAAAATTATTAGACATATTTAAACTTAAAAAAGAAAAAGAAGAAGAGTAACATAATAGTTACTTTTACAGTGACTAACTCAGTTACTTTTTGAGAGAAGTAACTAGTAACTATAACTAATTACTCTTTAAAAGTAACATGTCCAACACTGGATACTACATGAGCCATTCCACTGAATCGGTGCCATTTCCGTCCCTAGAAAATTATATGTATAAATACACATAAAAATGTACTTTAAAATACATTTCCTTTTTACACAGAATGTCCTGCACATTGATCTGATTTCAAATTTAAGATATATAATTGTAAGGATTAATAAAAACTACCTAAAACACTAAAAAATAGCATGTATTACCTGTACTCTGACTTTATTCTTAACTATGAAATATTATGATTAAAATCCTTCAGAAACAGTATTTCTTTTGCACTGTTGAATGACTCCATATCCTATCCATGTTTTAAATATATGTTTTCATAAGAAATCCACAATATCTTAGTTAAAATACACATTTTAGTTGTGTCCCTGGGTTTTGACTCAGTCCTGTTACCCAAACATATGACCCCATCTGACAAACTTGGAACATGCTAGAAATCACATGCTCAGCAGGAAGTTACATCAGTTGTGACTTCTGAAGGCCATGGGAAGACCAAAAGTTAGTTCTCTCATTTACTTTTCTATATATTTGATGATTTTTTTAAAAACTTGAATGATAAGATCAATGTCAACCTACTGTCCTGTTACCTAAATTACTTCTTAGATGATATTTGTTTATTTTAAAAATACAGATATTTGGTAAATCATTAGAATGTGTGGTCATGTGTGTGGTCATGCTATTAGCAATGACGCCATGTGGCTTAAATCCATGTATTAGCTATAAAGCTAAAAACTCAGTCCTGTTACTTACAAAGAGTAACAGGACTGAGTAAAGTGCCTAGTTTAATTGATTTATTAGTGTTATTATTATTAATATCATACTATTCACATTGTTTTCATGTTTTACATTTGAAATTACTTTAATTTGTTGAACTATAAGCATAATCAATGCTTCAATGCAAAGTGTTTCACGTTACGTCATCAACAGACGACTCCCACAACCAGAGAAGTTCAGTGGCAAAGTCCTGAAGTCGTTGGCAAATGGTGTGTGGTGAAGTACGAGGATGACCTCTACCAGGGGGCATCACAACTATATGTGAAACACATGTTGAGGTTAGCTGCATGCACAAACTGGACGTCAACAGATTTTTGTGGCCAGCACAGGAAGATGTGCTTTGGTACCTCTGTGAGGACATTTTGTGACTCACCCCCAAAGCCAGTCACATGTCGCTATATGGCCATTCACATTAGATAGAGCCTCTTAAATGACCAAAATGGGTTGTTTTCACACACACACACACACACACACACACACACACACACACACACACACACACACACACACACACACACACACACATTCCTGTTTCTTAATTAGTTAATTAACTTGTTTTCCAATTATGTGTTTTCCATCATTAATTCAGTTGTTTAATAAGTTGCATCATAGGAAATTTGATAAACTTGAGGTTTTGGTAAAAGTAAAAATTACTTTTCATCTTTTAGAAAAATGCAACTTGAGTGCATACACAGTGATTTTTTTCCATCACAAATACTAATTATTTTAACATATAACCAATCACTCCCACCCCCACATTCTTCCAGGGCCCCAGAATTCATAGCTACGGCCCTGTTCCTGCAGGTAGTTTCCTGGTTTCAGTTTAGTTAAATATTCACCAGGATCGTGTCGCAGGTATTTTTCTCTCCGTGTCAACCTCCGTCTGAAGGTAATGAAGCAGTTTTGAATGTTTTCTTGGTGAACATCAGCTGTCAGCAGCTCAGCTCCAACAGAAGCAGCAGAAATCTGCTGAACTTGACGTTAAACTGAGTCAGAGCTGAAAGGTTAGAGTCTGGATGAGGCCTAGTGTGAAACTGATCCGCCATTTTCTAGAGATCACCTGTGATCACCTGTCTGTTTGAGTCCTTGGTTCATAGAAATGATTTCAGCTGATTTTCTTTTCTTTTGAAACTGTCTCTAGAAGTAACTAAGTACTTTTACTCCAGTACTGTCAGATTAGCTTCTTTCTACAGTTCAGGGACATGGGGTCAGGTGATCCAGGTGAGGCAGTGCCGCACCTGTCATCATGTAAAGTAAAGATGATGAATAAATTCTACTGTTTGTCCATTGGTCTGTGATATGAATGTGGTTTCTGTTTGATTCCAGTCATTTCAATCATTTTTATATCAGAATCTCTGACTTTACGTATTTCCTGAGTAAATCCAAGCAGCAGTGAGCTGAGCTTCACCTGGAACTGAACCAATGTCTCTCTAAGTCACCTGTACGGCCTCGGTCCGTTTATTGGGATCTTTTCCCTGCATGAAAGATAAAAACCGAAGATTGTAATAAATCTCAGCTTAAACCATTCTAACAGTTAAACCTTCAGTCTAAACATGAAGTGGTGAATGATGGAAGATATTTAGTTTAGTCTGAATTAAAATGGATCAAATCATCAGAATATTACTGGATATAATATAGATTTGATTCCATTTGAGTTGTTGGTTTTTCTCTCTGGGTTCTCTCATGTTGAATGAGTATGAATGAACTCTCTCTGTCTCTTATTCTGTCTCTTAACCACTATAGATGTGACATTGTTCCTTTGTCCAGATATGAACCTTAGACCTATTTGTGTGGAAAGAAGCTCATTAGAGATGTGAAACATAACCAGTCAGTGTGGAAGCAGCCAGTTGAATGAATGAATTGAAGCTGTTCCACTGGGTTCATAATTGTAAATCTGAGTCTCACCACACGTCACTGATCCAGTTTCAACATCTCCAGGATCTGAAGACTGCTCCACATTTCACATTTGACTCTAGAACATTGTGCAGTCACTTTAATCCCCTTCATTACATGACGACATTAAGGTCCATTAAAGAAGAGAAAGTAGAAACTTTAACCTTTCTCAGCTCAATGATCAGATTAGAAACGTTTCCAGTTAGAAATGATTCATAAATGAACGTTTCTGCTCTTTAAATGACATTTTTAAGGAAATTCTTCTGGAAATAAAAACAACATTTTCCAGTTTCCTCTTTAATTAGTTCCTGTTGATTTAAAAGGGAGAAGTCATTATTAGTGACGTCTGTTAAATGTTGGTTTAAACTGAATCAAAGGTCATTCTTCTTATTTTATTCCAACTGACTCAGAGCAGAATAATTGAGCAGCAGATGTTCAGATCAGAGTCCAGGTTCACTCTGATATTTAACCAGCAACAACTTCATGATAATGATATATTAATAATGATACAGCTCAAATCTACTGGATCCTGTAAAAATGTGCTCTTATTGTGAAAATCTGCCTCCTCCCTCCTTCCTGTCCTCCTCCATCACAGGTGCAGCCTGACTGGTTCCAGGAAGTATCTCACCTGAGTCTCTAGTGTCCAGGTGTGGAGTGGAGACTCTTCTTCTTCTTCAGCTCTTTGAATAAACGCTGAGTCTGGTTTGTCTTAGGGTTAGGGTTCACTAACTGTTTCTGTCTGTCATGTTTGGAGAAGATGTTCACTACAGAGTTTGGATCACAGCAGCTTTAACTGACAGAATCAGAGCCAATCAGTGGAGGATCAGCTGATGTTTTTACAGCACAAATGATTCCAGTGAATGTTCAGATGAATGATTTGTGTTTCCTTGCACATGAAGGTAGTAGAAGTTGATGTGGATTCAGCAGCATGGACCAGAGGGAGGACAAAGAGGAGGGAGTCAGACATCTGCAGGACGGGTTGACTGGTTTCAGTCATTCATCTGATCCCAGCTGTGTTTCCCTCAGGAGTGATCGGTCAAATGAACGTGACATTTATTTTAAAGGACATCAACCCTCTGCTCCTGAGAGGTAAAACATTTCCTCGATGTTTCTGATTCATGTTTAAACTGTTATTGATCCAGAGAAGTTTTATTAACCAGTTTATTCCTCTTCAGTTTCATTAATCTCATGTAAATGTGTTACATCTGGAAGCTGTCCAGTCTGACCAGACTTGAACTGATTCTTCTTCTCTAACAGGATGAGTCCAGACCCCAGCTGTGTGTCCCTCAACAGTGATCGGTCCAATGATCATGACATTGATTTTAAAGGACATCAACCCTCTGCTCCTGAGAGGTAAACCAGTGTCCAGCTTCATCCATGAGTCAGAGGAGACTAGCTCCTTTCTACAGTTTCCACTTTAACCTGTGGAGGTTGATTTGAGAAGCAGGTTTGGATCATAGGACACTGGTTTGAATGGTAAACTGACAGGTAGAACATGTGTGTGGGTGGAGTGAAGAAGCCATATCCATGGCTGCAGTAGCTATGAGGACACTGCCTGTTAGTTATTTAACATGTTATTCTATGTCACTTTGACAACAGGTTACTGAAGTTATTACAACATCAGTTACTGTTTCTAATGTTTCTATTGTTATTCAAAATGTCCCAACTACAAAATAAATCCTAAACTGAAATTTCAAATTGGTCAGAATTAAAAGTTTATGACTGTATATAAACTGTATATAAAAGAACCAGTTGGTTGAGTCTTGACAAGTAGTTGAGAGTTTATCAAGTTATGATTTAAATGGTTCTTAGATAAATAATATGAAATAAACAGACAGAAAATATTGTTCAGTGAAAAAAGCTAAAGCAGTCAGTATGGTGAAAACCAACTTTCCTCTTCCATGTAGTTGAAGTAGAATTAATAAATTAGTGTGTTTTTTCCCCACATCTTTTCCAATAGGTTTACGTGATGACAAACAGGCTTGTTCGTTTTTTTTTTTTTTTTTTTGGTTGGTTTTGTTTTAATACTGAATGAAATGGACTTGTAATTTTTTTCCTTTTTATAGCCACAGATATTACAGAAGAAGAACTTACCTCATACTTCTGAGAATGTAAAACATTGATGGAAACACTGTAACTTTGGTTAAAGTTGTTCTCTCGTTCTTAGTCCCCTCAGCTCCATTCCCCAGAGCTTGTTCAGGACCAGGAAGATTTGGCGTCATTGACCCAACTGAGTCTGTCTTAGGTCTGCCATCAACAAACACTTTGTTCATGTTCCTGTTCTTAAAACACTACAAATATTGTTAAACTGGGGTGACATTATTGACTTCTTTATGAGCGTGGATTTTGTAGCAACATGGGACCAAGAAGACGTCTGAAAATATTTCAAGATCAGCTGAGATTTATTTGGAGTTGATCAGAGTCATTTCAATTGATGATAGGTGTGAACTATTTAACATTTTCTTCATTACCTTTACCTATAGTGCTACTGGGAGAAACTTTGTGTGACAACATGTAGCCAGAAGATATAACTCAAACCAGACACACACACAAGAAACCAAAGGACTTGATGAAAAACTAACTCTTAGTTTTTTAAGGACGTAGAGATGGAAACAAAAAGAGCTGCAGAGTGTGGCAGGATAATCCAGTAAACCAAAAGCAAGACAAACTGTGTCTGTGACTGTGTGAATGGGTTTGTCTCTGTGTGGACAGACATGATGAGAGCTAATTGTTGATGATTGGTCCACAGAGTCCACCAGCAGAGCTCAGAGGTTCTCAGTGGTCAGTCTACCCAGCAGCATCAGACACAGCTGGACTCCATCTTTCTGGTCTGTACATGTACAACAACTACTTTCCATCATGTCCATGCTGCTCTTTGTAGACCAGTTGATTGTCAGTGTGTCCAACATGGATCTGATGTTTGTCTCCGTGGTTTCAGTCTGCTTGTGTCATTCATATCGTCTTCTGTTCCAGCTGCTGGAGGACAACATCATCACTTTTATAAGAAACGAGCTGAAGAAGATCCAGAAGGTTGTGAGTTAAGATTACCACGAATGCTCAGAGAGTCAGAGGGAGGATGAGGAGGTGTTGGAGGGTGAAGATGAAGAGCAGAGGAGGAGCAGCAGAGATTTATTAGTGAAGATGACAGTGAACTTCCTGAGGAGAATGAAGCAGGAGCTGGCTGACTGTCTGCAGAGCAGTAAGAGGATTTCTCTAAACATTGAAGCTGCTGGAGAAATGAGACATTTACTAATGTCTCAAGAGATGAACCAAGATATATTCACACACTCATTCTTTAGAGCAATGACATGTTGGAATATTTACTGGAGAGTTTATTCATTCATCTTATTTGTTGTTTGTTCATTCAGGACTTGAAGCTGCAGTTTGTGGACGTAAAGTTAAATCTAGTCTGAAGGAGAAGTTCCAGTGTGTGTTTGAGGGGATTGCTAAAGCTGGAAACTCAACCCTTCTGAATGAGATCTACACAGAGCTTTACATCACAGAGGGAGAGACTGCAGAGGTCAATGATGAACATGAGGTCAGGACAGATTGAAACAGCATCAGGAAACCACACAGACCAGAAACATGCATCAGACAAGAAGACCTCTTTAAAGCCTCACCTGGAAGACATGGACCAATCAGATGAGTGATGACAAGGGAGTGGCTGGCATTGGGAAAACAGTCTTAACACAGAAGTTCACTCTGGACTGGACTGAAGACAAAGCCAACCAGGACATCCTCTTCATATTTCCATTGACTTTCAGAGAGCTGAATGTGGTGAAAGATAGAAAGTTCAGCTTGGTGGAACTTGTTCATCACTTCTTCACTGAAACCAAAGAAGCAGGAATCTGCAGCTTTGAAGACTTCCAGGTTGTGTTCATCTTTGACGGTCTGGATGAGTGTCGACCTCCTCTGGACTTCCACAAGACTGAGATCCTGACTGATGTTACAGAGTCCACCTCAGTGGATGTGCTGCTGACAAACATCATCAGGGGGAAACTGCTTCCCTCTGCTCGCCTCTGGATAACCACACGACTGCAGCAGCCTATCAGATCCTCCTGAGTGTGTTGACATGGTGACAGAGATCAGAGGGTTCACTGACCCCAGAAGGGAGGAGTACTTCAGGAAGAGGTTCAGAGATGAGGAGCAGGCCAGCAGCATCATCTCCCACATCAAGACATCACGAAGTCTCCACATCATGTGTCACATCCCAGTCTTCTGCTGGATCTCTGCTACAGTTCTGGAGGATGGTGTTGGAAACCAGAGAGGGAGGAGAGCTGCCCAAGACCTGACTGAGATGTACATCCACTTCCTGGTGGTTCAGGCCAAAGTCAAAAAGGTCAAGTATGATGGAGGAGCTGAGACAGATCCACACTGGGATGAAAAGAGCAGGAAGATGATTGAGTCTCTGGGAAAACTGGCTTTTGATCAGCTGCTGAAAGGAAACCTGATCTTCTATGAATCAGACCTGACAGAGTGTGGCATCGATATCAGAGCAGCCTCAGAGTACTCAGGAGTGTTCACACAGATCTTTAAAGAAGAGAGAGGCCTGTACCAGGACAAGGTGTTCTGCTTCATCCATCTGAGCGTTCAGGAGTTTCTGGCTGCTCTACATGTCCATCTGACCTTCATCAACTCTGGAGTCAATCTGATGGAAGAACAACAAACTACATCTCTGTGGTCTAAAGTCTTTAGAAACACACCTGAACTAAACGTTCCATCTGAGTGTGTGGACAAGGCCTTACAGAGTCCAAATGGACACCTGGACTTGTTCCTCCGCTTCCTCCTGGGTCTTTCACTGCAGACCAATCAGACTTTCCTACGAGGCCTGCTGACACAGACAGGAAGTAGCTCACAGACCAATCAGGAAACAGTCCAGTACATAAAGAAGAAGATCAGTGAGAATGTGTCTGCAGAGAGAAGCATCAATCTGTTCCACTGTCTGAATGAACTGAATGATGGTTCTCTAGTGGAGGAGATCCAACAGTCCCTGAGATCAGGACGTCTCTCCACAGATAAACTGTCTCCTGTTCAGTGGTCAGCTCTGGTCTTCATCTTACTGTCATCAGGAAAAGATCTGGATGAGTTTGAACTGAAGAAATACTCTGCTTCAGAGGAGGCTCTTCTGAAGCTGCGGCCAGTGGTCAAAGCCTCCAACAAAGCTCTGTAAGTTCATCATCAATAAATACACATCAACCTGTCAGCTGGTCACAACGTTAAAGTGTTTTCTGTCATTGTCTCTTCAGACTGAGTGGCTGTAACCTCTCAGAGAGAAGCTGTGAAGCTCTGTCTTCAGTTCTCAGCTCCAGTCTCTAATCTGAACATCTGGACCTGAGTAGAAACAACATGGAGGATTCAGGAGTGAAGCATCTGTCTGCTGGACTGGAGAGTCCAAACTGTAAACTGGAGACTCTGAGGTCAGTTTTCATTTCTTTTCTTCTCATGCTTCTGAAAAATGGAGATCCAGTTTAGATGAGTTCTCTTGTCAGGACTGTCAGATAGAAAAGGAGCTCAAAGAGTTGAAATGAAGGAGCATCATGTTCCTGAACATCAGCAGGTATCTCCTCAGTCATCGGTGGTGGGTCTGATCACAAACCACATCAAGTCCAGTCTTCAAATGTGTTGACTTTAACAGAGTTCTTGGTGTCACTAATCATTCTTTCTGTCCATACTGTCTGTGGACAAATCCCCTTATAGTCTGACTCCAATCAGACCAGATGGAGGACAACATCCAGTGTTGTTGTGTTGTGTTGATCTTCAACTCATCTTGTTCTTCAGCACATCCAGTCAGTATCAGTTTGTGTTTCCACAGTGGTTCCTACTGAACTGCAGTGGAGGGACAGGAACTCAAAGAGGAACTTTGATTAGTGTCAGTCAGACTGCTGAAGCTTCATATTAGCGTCAGCTCAACAGTGGAGTTGTGTTAGGAAGAGACCACTTCACAGTCAGTGTGGACAGCAGGAATCTCAACAACTCAGGAATCAGTCCATATGACATGTGACTGTTGTTGGAAGACACACTTGAACATGTCAACTTGTCCTTTAACATTTCTATAGATTCCAACTTCTGAAGGTTTGCTGGTTAAATCTATGGTCATAATCAAACCAGTTCCTCATTCCCTCTGTAATTAGTACAGGTTCATTAGATCAAGACAAATATTAAGTGTAGGGGATATTATTGGGTCTGTTGGATCTTGTGATGTATTTAACAGTTTAATGTTACCAATTACAAGAATGGCATGTCTGCTACGGTCATCTCAATATGGTTCCACTTTGCTCCATAGTTTTTGCCACAACATTTAATCAATGGTTAGTTTGAAAAACCCATTTCAGTTGTACATTCTCTGGATTTCTTGATAGAATTGAATTTAAATCTGGGTTTCATTCACATTTAAGGTGAAGGTGTTAAATGGGTAAAGCTTGTATTGGGACTCTCCAATAATATGATTTCATCAGCAAATGAGCAGGTTTTATTAATGCCGTTAATTTCTCATTCTGTCATATAGTCTCAGGGCGGGCGTGACAGGGTTAGTGGTTCCATCCCTGATTCATGGACCACATGCCCAAGTGTCCTTGAGCAAGACACTGAGCCCTGAGTTGTTCCCAGTGGTTGGTTCTGGTGTGAATGTGTATGAACAGATGAGTAGAGTCCATTATCCTAGAAATGTGTGATACCCAAATATCACAATAAAACTGGTGATGGAAACACCTTCATTTATAAAATCCTCCCAGTTATCTAAAGCTAAACCTTTTTACGCTTCATGAGGTGGTTTTTTCAGATGAATTAATATAAAAGTGCTTTGGAAACACTTTTTTTGTCGTTTCCCTGGAGATGATGCAGGAGGCCATGTGACCAGTTCATTTGAAGTCCAACTTCCTCAAAGTGACGAGAATTTAAGAGAATTATGGGATATCACCAAAGAGTCTTTACCAGAGTTACAGCTCATTCGCTAAACATCCAAAAGGTGTTGAAAAAGGTCGACTGGACTTGTGGAAATTTCTTCATCCAAGTACCTTCTTCAGTTCTGACAGACTAGTGGGAAATTGAGGTTTAAATAGGAAAAAACTCTGTGAGTACACCCATCAGAAACTTGTTAGACAAGAAACTAAAGTCACTATTTCCATAATGGTTGGTAGTTACCTATCGTTGTAAGGGGGAACTGTGTGCCTGGGCTACTTACCCTATGAATGGAGCTCTAACGAGGATAGATTTAAACCTCAATTTCTATGGAGTAAGAGAGCTATCAAAAAGATGTGTGCACGATTCTAACCATTCCTATTCGTAATGTTAAACATTTGTATGTCTATAAAGTTGTTGTACACAAAATTCTGCTGTCATATGCGTGAGTCTGAGAAATTGTTTGGGTTGGGATTGTTTTTATGTGCGTATGAATCTAAAAGCTGTGAGTGCAAAGTCTTGTGAATACAACTCTAATTTCTACGACTACGAAGTCTTCACTGTGAACAAGAATTCAAGTTTGTGGGTACGAGTAGAAAAGTGTTGAAATGACGTCACGTAGGTCACAGGCAGTTCACAGGGGAAAATAATCGAACCGCGATTCCTCCAAACACGCATGCGCCGAAGCCAAAGACGGCTTGTCGCGGTGGACCGGGTGGAGCTTCCGGCTCAGGTGAAGCATCACAGGTAAAGGCAATAACGTGTTTATACAATATTTATTTAATTGTACTGTTTTAAATAATATACAGTTCATGGACTTGCAGATTTCCTGCTTTAGCTTTAGCATTAGAAGTTGGCTTGTGCTAGTTAATTATCACAGACTTGCAAACTATAAAATAATTAATTTGAGACATAATGTTGAACATGGAGCTCTTTGGAACTGACTGGGAGATGTTTGATGCTGTGCATGAGGAACCATATGGAGTTCAAGTCCAGGAAATTGAGTTCCCACTCGCAGCTTTTAGATTCATACTCACATAAAAACAATCCCAACACTTTCTCAGTCTCACGCATATGACAGCATCATTTTGTGTACAACAACTTTATAGGCATACAAATGTTTAACATTACAAATACTAATGGTAAGAATCATGCTCACATCTTTTTGATAACTATCTTACTCCATAAATTTCCCACTAGTCTATCAAAACTGAAGAAGCTACTCGGATGAGTGGCAAAATGTCTTCAAGAAATTTCTACAAGTCCAGTTGCCTTTATTCAAAGCCTTTTGGATTACCATGACCTGGATGACTGAGAACCTTCACAGACATTAACAAAATCTCTTTAAGTGGAAACACATCAAAATTTCAGAAATATCACTTTTGTTTTTTTGAAAAACTGTAACGGAAACACAGCTAGTGTGACTGGAAAGAGCTTTGAGCAGCAGTAGGTAGAAAAGCTGTGTACAAATCTAAAACCATTTACTGGAGGCAAAGAGGAGGGAGGGGTCAGGGTGGAGGTTCACTACTGAACCCAGAAGAACACAACAAGTAGAGTTTCAGGATTCAGCTGGTGATTATTCTTTTAAAGATGCTGAACACAAAGTTCTTCTTTCAGGTCTAAAACCAGGCCAGAGGTAAAACAGACAGAAAGTATCTACAGAGCAGGGTGAGAAGAACAGGGTCTAACTACTACAAGATAAAGAAATGATTTAGGACTGAAATTCACAAAACACTGATGTCTGAACATGTCTACTGATGTGGTGATGAGATGGAGGGAAGCCTGGAATAAATAGTGGAGTTGATTGAGTCACTAACAGCTGGTGAACTACTCCTCTCACCTGACTCCACTCCTGTAATAAACACCAGAAACAAAGAAAAGAGAAGGAGCCTCCAGATCAGGAGGCAGAGGACATGAATGCCATCGATTCTTATTCTAGTTGGAGGCTTTGAATAAATAGTTTGAATGGATTTAATTCAGTCTGAGATACAAGAAGCTCCAACGTATTCTACCAAAAACATCAAGACTCATCAAAATAGCTCTGGTCTGTTGTTTGGATGGAGCTGATTATTGACAGAGTCCTCTTAATATTGTCTTGTGTTTAGAGTCCTACAATAAAACCAGCCTGGTCTGTCATAAATGTCTCATATCTCTTTGCTTTAATAGATGTGTATCTTGTAGTCTACATAGAGAATAGGTATGGGCCTGACATCGCTACAGTTTTCTGAAGACATTCCCTTTATGGGGATAAATGATTATTCTCTTTCAATGAGGATGGCTGATCTTCTTCCTCATCTTTAGAGTCCAGTTAAAGAATGATGTAAGGAGAGGGATTAGTTCTTTAAAGGCTGACAGCTGAGGCATCAACAGGAGAAAGGACAGCAGAGGTGAGGCTCAAACACTGGCATTCTCCTGGAGGGTTTCCACAAGGAGACTCCAGAGATTCAAGGAGGACTGGCTGGCATGTTCTGTACTAGCTGATGATGGTTTTTATTTTTATTATGGTGGAAGAGAGATGGGTCCCCAGGAAACTGAATAACAGAAAAGTCCTGAACTCAGTATCATGACTCTACTGCTGCACTTTGAAACCTGGAAACATCTGATTATCAATGATTTAATCTACATCTTTTATTCTTTATTCAGGCTGAGTTACTGCAGGTTGTCAGAGATCAGCTGTTATTCTCTGGTCTCAGCTCTGAAGTCCAACCCCTCCCATCTGAAACATCTGTACCTGAGTGACAACAACCTGAAGGATTCAGGAGTGAAGCAGCTGTGTGGTTTTCTGGAGAGTCCAGACTGTAGACTGGAGACTCTGGAGTGAGTTCACTGTCTGTTACTGTTGTAGATCTGATATGTTTAATCACCAACTGAATCTAATTCATGTTCCTCCATCAATCTGTAAATGTCCTTTAGTTCATCTTTTCTGTTTCCTTGTATCAAAGTGTTTGTAGCAGAACGTGTAGAAAACGTCCACTGTTAGTTGTTGAAGTCAATGAATGTTTGTGATTAGAGCTGAAGAGTCACATCTGGATCCAGAAGATCCTCTCAACTCACATTTGTTTCAGTGATAAAGTTTTCTTGATCAAGTCCAAAGATTTCTTTGCTTTGTGTTTGTTTCAAAGTGACTTGGACTGATAATATCTGATCATTGATATTGATCCTGTAATGAGGTCAGCAGCATCTTATTGATCTGTGTTGACATCAATAGTTGTCTGAATGTTGTGCTGATGTTTGGATGATGTCTGTAGAAGGCTGACATGATGAAGATCCACAATAACACAAGGACAAAGTCACTCTACTCATTTTAGAGAACAGCTCATTGATCAGGACACATTTCAGACCTCAACACATCTGACTGATCATCAATCATTTCATCTTTTATTCTTTATTCAGTTTATGGAGCTGCAGTTTGTCAAAGATCAGCTGTGATTCTCTGGGGCCAGCTCTGAAGTCCAACCCCTCCCATCTGAAACATCTGGACCTGAGCTTCAACAACCTGGAGGATTCAGGAGTGAAGCAGCTGTGTGGTTTTCTGGAGAGTCCAGACTGTAGACTGGAGACTCTGAGGTCAGACTCCATGTTTTCTTTGTGTGCTGAGATGAATATGATGGTAAAGTTGTGGTGACATCAGGTGATTATTTACTGATCCACACTGAGGATCTTCACGGTAAAGTCTGGTTTCTTCTTCTGTGCTTTAGTCCATTGACTGTGGCAGAGTCATGTTGAGCTCCACATTTCAAAGCTTCATAGAAGAAGAAAAATCCTCCACTGGATGATTGACTCTGAAACTCTGACACTCTTGATTTCCAGCTTCAGTTTCAGTTCATGTTGTTTCACATTAAAACCAACTGACCATTGTTTGACATCACTGATGAAGCTGACAATGATTGAAATAGTTTAGTCTCTAAAATGTTGAGCCCACTTTGTCAAATAGTGAGTTGAACCAGTTTAGTGATTGGATGATGTTGGATGAGAAGCTTCATTGTTGTGTTGTTGCTGAATGCAGCAGTTCACTGCTGTTGTTTGGGCACCACTATCTGAACTCAAGGGTTCCAGCAGAAAAATATCAGGATTTAGTTTCTGCTGTTGAGGCCAAACATGATAAACAGATTCTAACTGAATTCATCATGTCATCAGTTAAATCCCTTCACATTTACATCTATGGCTTCATCATGTTTCATTCTGTTTATGACTAAACCTCAATAAATATCCTAAATATCTGAGTCATTGTGAATGAAAGGATTATTAATGTCCTATTAGAACTCTATTGCTCTCATAACTAGAACTGAAACAAGCAGTAGAACCAGTTCATTAACTGGTGTCAGCTGTTACATACATAGTTTTCTACTGTCATTTAAAAATGATGAGACAAATGTAAAATCAACACATTCTAGATATAAAGTCAAAGCAGCCAGTAATCCACTCAAAGAAAATGTACTTTGATTATTTTACTTCAACAAGTTTTTTTTTTTCAAACTGAAGTTTCTGTGAAAGAGTTGATTGTAAATGAGCTTAGTCATCCATGGAAAAGACAAATCATTAAGGTTTTAGTTTTACAAAGACACTTGACGTACCAAGTGTCATTTCATATTTAATAGTTGATCAGATTATTTCTGAATATGGATTTAAAAGCTTTTCAAACTAAACTTGATATGTTAGTAACAGGGTTGATGAAACATGGATTTACATGTTGATTATATGTGGAAAAAAGTATCTACTTTATCCAAACAGAGGCTTCAATCATTTCAAATCAGATTTTAAAAATGTGAAATGTCCCGTTTTCATCTGAGCTTCTCTGAACTTTGAGTAGAAAGTGAAATAAATGTCTGAGGGTTTTTAGTTGTGCTTGTAGAGATGGAGCCACGTCTTCATTGAAGCAGCAGCATGTTGTTAATATTAACAAGAGTTCTTCTTCTCTTCTTCTATTTGACTGTTTGAAGCTGCTTCCTGTTGGATTCACCTGTTTGGAGTTTCCAGGTTTTAAACTTGTTCATTCTGAACCTTCAGCTCTGAACACATGATGAAACTGTTGATGATTTCAACAGGAACTTTGTAAACTCACATCTTTTATTCTTTATTCAGGTTGATTAAATGCAGTTTGTCAGAGATCAGCTGTGATTCTCTGGTCTCAGCTCTGAAGTCCAACCCCTCCCATCTGAAACATCTGGTCCTGAGTAACAACAACCTGAAGGATTCAGGAGTGAAGCAGCTGTGTGGTTTTCTGGAGAGTCCAGACTGTAGACTGGAGACTCTGGACGTGAGTTCACTGTCTGTTACTGTTGTAGATCTGATATGTTCAATCACCAACTGAATCTAATTCATGTTCCTCCATCAATCTGTAAATGTCCTTTAGTTCATCTTTTCTGTTTCCTTGTCTCCAAGTGTTAGTTGTTGAAGTCAATGAATGTTTGTGATTAGAGCTGAAGAGTCACATCTGGATCCAGAAGATCCTCTCAACTCACATTTGTTTCAACTGACAAAGTTTTCTTGATCAAGTCCAAAGATTTCTTTGCTTTGTGTTTATTTGAAAGTGACTTGACTGATAATGTCTGATCATTGATATTGATCCTGTAATGAGGTCAGCAGCATCTTATTGATCTGTGTTGACATCAATAGTTGTCTGAATGTTGTGCTGACGTTTTGGATGATGTCTGTAGAAGGCTGACATGATGAAGATCCACAATAACACAAGGACAAAGTCACTCTACTCATTTTAGAGAACAGCTCATTGATCAGGACACATTTCAGACCTCAACACATCTGACTGATCATCAATCATTTCATCTTTTATTCTTTATTCAGTTTGTGCAGCTGCAGTTTATCAAAGATCAGCTGTGATTCTCTGGGGCCAGCTCTGAAGTCCAACCCCTCCCATCTGAAACATCTGGAGCTGAGTAAAAACAACCTGGAGGATTCAGGAGTGAAGCAGTTGTGTGGTTTTCTGGAGAGTCCAGACTGTAGACTGGAGACTCTGAGGTCAGTCAGCTCTGATTCAATCAGTTTTCTTTTATTTATGAGGCAGTAACTAATATTCAGTCTCTGTTTGCTCCAACACTTGGATGAACCATGCGATGGTCTAGAAGCTGAAATATTCAATATTTCATTTTGCTGCTGATGAAAGATGGAGCTGATCAATCAGCTGATTGGTTGTTGGAGTCATTGATCAGGGAGCAGTAGCAAACATCTGCTGCTTCACTTTCTAATGACTTTCTTCTTTTCTCTGGTTTCTCTCATTTTAAAGTCTATCATCAATGTAATATATTATCAGCAGTAATAGTCAATATGGCAGCAGCTTGTTGAACTATGTCCATGGACAGTAATGAAAATGTTCCAGTCAGGTTTTACAACTAATTAAAAGTAAAGATCAATAATGAAATGAAGCGTCATGTTTAGTCCTCATTCAAATGTCTCCATCATCACCTGAACTTCTCTTAGAGTCTGGACCATCATTAGTCAACATTTCTCTGAACTTTGAGTAGAAAGTGAAATAAATGTCTGAGGGTTTTGAGTTGTGCTTGTAGAGATGGAGCCACGTCTTCATTGAAGCAGCAGCATGTTGTCATTAATATTAATGAGAGTTCTTCTTCTCTTCTTCTATTTGACTGTTTGAAGCTGCTTCCTGTTGGATTCACCTGTTTGGAGTTTCCAGGTTTTAAACTCGTTCATTCTGAACCTTCAGCTCTGAACACATGATGAAACTCTGGATGATTTTTAACAGGAACTTTGTAAACTCACATCTTTTATTCTTTATTCAGGTTGAAGAGCTGCAGTTTGTCAGAGATCAGCTGTGATTCTCTGGGACCAGCTCTGAAGTCCAACCCCTCCCATTTGACACATCTCTACCTGACTAACAACAAGCTGAAGGATTCAGGAGTGAAGCAGCTGTGTGGTTTTCTGGAGAGTCCAGACTGTAGACTGGAGACTCTGAAGTCAGTTCACTGTCTGTTACTGTTGTAGATCTGATATGTTTAATCTCCAACTGAATCTAATTCATGTTCCTCCATCAATCTGTAAATGTCCTTTAGTTCATCTTTTCTGTTTCCTTGTATCAAAGTGTTTGTAGCAGAACGTGTAGAAAACGTCCACTGTTATTTGTTGAAGTCAATGAATGTTTGTGATTAGAGCTGAAGAGTCACATCTGGATCCAGAAGATCCTCTCAACTCACATTTGTTTCAACTGACAAAGTTTTCTTGATCAAGTCCAAAGATTTCTTTGCTTTGTGTTTATTTGAAAGTGACTTGATTGATAATGTCTGATCATTGATATAGATCCTGTAATGAGGTCAGCAGCATCTTATTGATCTGTGTTGACATCAATAGTTGTCTGAATGTTGTGCTGACGTTTGGATGATGTCTGTAGAAGGCTGACATGATGAAGATCCACAATAACACAAGGACAAAGTCACTCTACTCATTTTAGAGAACAGCTCATTGATCAGGACACATTTCAGACCTCAACACATCTGACTGATCATCAATCATTTCATCTTTTATTCTTTATTCAGTTTATGGAGCTGCAGTTTGTCAAAGATCAGCTGTGATTGTCTGGGGCCAGCTCTGAAGTCCAACCCCTCCCATCTGAAACACCTGTACCTGAGTATCAACGACCTGAAGGATTCAGGAGTGAATCAGCTGTGTGGTTTTCTGGAGAGTCCAGACTGTAGACTGGAGACTCTGGGGTCAGTCAGCTCTGATTCAATCAGTTTTCTTTTATTTATGAGGCAGTAACTAATATTCAGTCTCTGTTTGCTCCAACATTGGATGAACCATGTGATGGTCTAGAAGCTGAAATATTCAATTATTTCATTTTGCTGCTGATGAAGATGGAGCTGATCAATCAGCTGATTGGTTGTTGGATGTCATTGATCAGGGAGCAGTAGCAAACATCTGCTGCTTCCACTTTCTAATGACTTTCTTCTTTTCTCTGGTTTCTCTCATTTTAAACTGAATCTCTTTGGACTGAAGACGTCACCTTGTCCTCTGAAAACTGTGACTCTACTACTACTATATTTGATTCATGTCAGGATTCAAGAGTTTTAGGTTTCAAAGGTTTTTATTGTCACTTCTCAATATTGTCATAGAGTAGAATCAAAAAGCTGTTTCTCTCTCACCTTAAACATAGATATAAAATAGACACTAGAAACAAATAGAACAAATGTAACATATAAACTTCAACTTCAGTCTATTATCAGTGTGATATATCATCAGCAGTAATAGTCAATATGGCAGCAGCTTGTTGAACTATGTCCATGGACGATAATGAAAATGGTCCAGTCAGGTTTACAACTAATTAAATGTAAAGATCAATGATGAAATGAAGCGTCATGTTTAGTCCTCATTTAAATGTCTCCATCATCACCTTTTTTAGTTGTGCTTGTAGAGATGGAGCCACGTCTTCATTGAAGCAGCAGCATGTTGTCATTAATATTAATGCGAGTTCTTCTTCTCTTCTTCTATTTGACTGTTTGAAGCTGCTTCCTGTTGGATTCACCTGTTTGGAGTTTCCAGGTTTTAAACTTGTTCATTCTGAACCTTCAGCTCTGAACACATGATGAAACTCTGGATGATTTCAACAGGAACTTTGTAAACTCACATCTTTTATTCTTTATTCAGGTTGAGTTACTGCAGGTTGTCAGAGATCAGCTGTGATTCTCTGGTCTCAGCTCTGAGGTCCAACCCCTCCCATCTGAAACATCTGGACCTGAGACTCAATAACCTGAAGGACTCAGGAGTGAAGCAGCTTCTTGATCTTAAGAAGAGTCCAGACTATAAACTGGAGACTCTGAGGTGAGTAGAGGGTTCCAGTCAGTCCATGCTGCTTTCATCAGTATCGTTCTAAACACAGTTAGTATCAAAGGTCCAGTGTTTCCTGTAAACCTGCAGCTTCTCAGTGAAGCTGTGAGAGGAGAATGGAGACAGGCTTCAGGATCGGACAGAAAGACAGAGAGAGAGACAACAGTCAGCCAATCAGAAGCTTGTTGTGATCATGTGTTTGAGTTGATGTGAAGACGACTGTTGGTGTTGTTGTATTGATGTGTCCAGGAAATAAGCTGGATTCAGCTGACAGCCTTCCAAGATGTATAGAGACAGTGGTGGTCATTCATCACATGTGATCAACAACTGATCACAGCTCTGAGATCAGTCTGACTGAAGCCTGCACATCACAGAAGCAGCATTACATTTAGCAACCATGAGTTTCTTAGTCAGCTGATCTTTGTTTCCATGGAGCAGCAGTAAATCCATCACTAAAGTGTTGGTGCAGTAATGAAGCGTTCAGGACTCTCAGCAGTTTCTTAGTGAAATCTGCAGAGGAAACAGACTTGACAAAAGTTTCTGCAGGTCTGTGTGTGTTCACTCCAACACGTTAACATGAAGCTGAAAGGAAGCTGGCTGAGCTCACAGCTGCTCCATGCTGCTCTGAACAGGACTCAAGTCCCTGCTGCTCTTTCTACTGGATGTGATGATGAAGGGAAACACTCCTTCACTCCTCTCTTCTTTCTCCTCCTCTTACAGGTGGAGGTGATAAACAGGAGGATGAGCTGTGTCCTGATGATCCAGAGGTTGAAGCAGACTCTGACTGGACCATGTTACTGGGAGGTGGAGAGGAGAGCTTCATCCACATGGTCTCGTTTAAGACCATCAACAGAGCTGCACTTAACTCTTCACAGAGCTCCAACAATCAAGTCAGTCCTCATCAATGATTCAGACACAAACCAATATTGTCTCCTCCTCGTTACGTTCCTCCTCCTTCATCCACACGTTTATTGGATCAGAGAATATCAGATGTATCATCAATCACATGTGTAACACCCTTTAGTTACACACAGAGAGTAATCTCCAATATTTCCAGTTTAACTTTGTTGAGCAATACAGTCTGAATGAGTTTTTGGTTGTTGTAGTTCCTTGTTTTCACCAGCAGGGTGCGCAACAAACTGTCCCATAGATCATCAGCTATGTGTTATATTACTAGATCAGGGCTGGGCAATTAATTTCTACAGGGGCCACATGAAAAATCTGAACTGTGTTGGAGGCCAAACCAAACAATAACTTGAACGTAATTCTGCTCAATATTAATTTTCTCCCATTGTAAAAAGCTGTAAATTATATTTGTTGATAAGCTGCTACTGGTAATTAGAAACATAAGAATATTCTGTTTATGGGTTTTGCTGTAGGTTTAAGAGGAAAATGAAACACAATCGACCTGTAGTTTTGGATAAAACGCATTGGAATGTTGGAAACTTTGTTCTCTTTGGAAAACGTCAGTGAACCAAGAAGGGACCATGTAGCTACATGAATTATTTTCTGTATCTCAATAAATCTCAATAAATCTCAATAAATGTTAAACCCTTTAAGACCTGAATGTTCGTCTGCCCACAAAGAGGAGCTTGCTGTATCTGAATTACCGTAACTCCCCGATGCACAATATTCAAGTTGCGCTTTCTAGAAAAAACGCTGCCATTACGGTAATGATGACGCAAGGTTGCTGCAATTTGTTGGTAAAAACAAAGTTAGTTATACCCTTGAGATGTCACGAAGGTCTTCCAGGCAAAAGCACAACTAACCAGTGTTCAGTCACAATGAATATTATCAATAGCTGACGTACCACGGGCCAGACGGGAATGCCCAAAGGGCCGTAAAATGCCCAGGTCTGTACTAGATCCTACATGTTTCCTTCAGCTTGATGTTTGTATCTATGACAGAAGTTAGTTTATCTTGTTTCTCCTGTTCTTCTTCTCTCTATCTTCTCTGTTTCTACCCGGCTGGTCTTCAGCAGATGGTTCCTCCATATGAGCTGGTTCTGCTCCAGGTTTCTTCCTGTTAAAGGGAGTTTTTCCCTCAGGCTGATCTGGATGTTTCAGGCTGGTTTTTGTGAAGCGTCTTGAGATAATTTGTATTGTTATTGGCACTATATAAATAAAACTGAATTCACTCACATGTGCACTACTCTTGCTCTTATCTAGCGTGTTTTGTTCTGCTGGGTTGTTTTTTTTCTCTTGCACCGATGCCGACGAGAGCAGACGCACTAAGGCCGAAAGAGAGAGAGCATGTTAATGTTGATAACTCGATCAAAAGTGATAAAAACTTCATTTCATTTTTGAGTAAATTGTTCCGGGAGGTTTTTGGGTGCTGGACAGTCCTGTGTCATCGTGTTTTATGAGAAGAAAAACTGGTGAGTAACCATTAGCGCTTAGCATAGTATGCTAGCAGCTGTCGATGATGGCTAATTGCTCACTCATTTTATGGAAAAGGTATCTTTGTTATGTATTGTTATGCTTTGGAGACTATGTTTAAAACCAACGGAGACCCATGAATGTACATGTGTGAATTGAGGATGTATCTCATGGTATTTTTGTGGAAAATTGTCTGTGTTAATGAAACTATTGCTATATGCTAGTTAATGCTATATAGTTAAACGAGCTGATCTTATGAGCTAAAACACGCAGCCGTGTGTGTTTTTGAGTTATTGAGAGACAGTAATTCAATGAATCATTCTCAAACATGATTTGAATGTGATTTAATTCATAATTTGTACACCATGCGGTGGGAAAAGCTAAAAAAAATGCAACATGCAAAGATTGTCAATGTGAATGGTTCACGTTCGTTGCTTTAAGATTTAAAAAAAAAGAGAATAGATACTGCGCTGTTTATTTAGATAAATGTATAAAGAGAGATAAAGAGATTAACCATATATTAAAAAATAAACTGCTGCTCTATGCAGGTTGTGTTTTTTGTATGAGTGGTAGATGAACAGATACACAACCATACATTGAAGGACTGCCACACATACTTACATTGAATACGGACGCACTGAGGACACTCACTAATTTGGACTGTTGACTTTACTGAACTTTGTTGGTTTATTATTTTGGGCCCATTTTTCCTATTTTATTTGCACTTTGAACAGTATTATTTCTTATATTTTATATGCTGTGAAATTGTTGGTTGGTTAGAACTGAGGTTGTTAATTAGGTTGATTTCTGGGTTTGATAAAGAAAATAAATTCAGTGTTAGTCAAACTTTTTTTGAGTTGGGTGAATGAAGGGGTGGCTTCCTGCCAATAAATTTTTTTTTTTGTCACATTCAAAACTATTGTCGTGTCCCTATATCATCATTGAGCAAAATATTCTTCTGTTTTGGGGCCAAATTTGAAAGTACATGATATTTCCCTTAGCTATTACAGTAGACAGTTTTGACTTTTTATCATTTTTACAGTGTTGATTGTAATTTATTTTAAGGTTTTTCCGGTTGTATTGTTTTATTACAGTGTGTGTTTAGCTGAGGCCTGTGCGTGGCCACCAGGGGGCAGTGACCACTCATCAGTTCAGGCAGTATATTGAAGATCTGGTCAAATCAAACCAGGGCCCCATGTTTGCTACATCAGAGGTTAGATTAGAGTAAAACACTTAAATATCCAGCGTCTACTTCTTTAAAAATCTTAATGAGAGGTAAAAATGCCCATCCCATGTACCTGAAATAAGTGAGGGACCTGTCTTGAAGCTTTTCAGCCGGGGCCAGACAATTTTGGTGGTAGTGGGGAAGAACGGTGCAGGGTTAAATCACCGCTGTTAAGTGGACACGAAAAAGAGATGGTGACTGACTTCAGGGGAAGAGAACAGATCCTCAGCCCCCTCGCATCCTGGGCAGGGATGTGGGGGGTGGGGGAAAAGGGAGAAAAAAATCCTGGGAGTAAAAAATTAATAACAGATGAATGGGAGGCCCCAACAGTTACAGCTGGGTGCCCTAGAAGGCCTGCAGGACTCTACTTCTGGGAAAGTGAGACCCTTCACGTGTGCAGTAAGTGCTGGAGTCTTCTCACGTCTGTTGTGGCCAAAACCCCTTTTTTCTTGCTGTGGGTTGCTGGAGGAACAGCAAACACACTGAAAAAACTGACGGAAGGCGGGGCTCGTCAGGGGATGGGAGAAGGACACTTAAACTTTTATCAGTAGGAAAATCCTGCCCCCCCTCTCACCAGACGAAGACGAAAAGGAGCTCCTTCCCCCAAGAGACTCAGAAAAGAAGCTACGGGAAAAATCTGTCCTGCCTCAGTCCATCCCCTGTTCAACTATTAAAATATCTTCATTTATCTTAGACAACCCCTCGGGGCTCTTCAGGGTTTTCCCTGTTTTTGGGAAAGATCCATCTTGTCCCAGTGCCCAAAGATAAAAACCAAAAAAACCCTAATGATTTCAGTCCTAACTTCTTTGTTATGAAACCTTTGAAGCTCATAAAGGTTTGATTTTGGGGCTCAACACAGACACCCTTGACCCTTTGCAAATAGACCGTTAGGCAGGTAGAGGCGTTGTGACACAGTCGTGTCCTTCTCACCCTGGTTTTAGGCGTCTTCAGGGTTAGGGTCAACATAACATCTTTTAAACAAACTTTGCAGTTCTTTTCTTGATTTTTCCCCTGTTTTTAAATACGTGACCGCACATTTAGCCCTTCTGCCCAAAACACACAAAACCCTTGATTGGAGTTTATGTTTTGGTTTTGATTTTTTTTAACGATGGACCTCAGAGGGTGAAAGTCAACAGCTTTTTATCAGAACACTTTACTGGTTCCCCAAGGCCACACCTTTCACCATTTTTTCATTTTTAACACAAATAAACGTCCTAGTGACTGTGTGGAAATTATCAGGTTTGTTGATGACTTTTGTCTCTCTTCAAAAATCAAGACGTATTCACGCCCCAGTGGTTAATGTTTTTGTGAATGGTGTGAGAATTTTTAAAAACCCAGTTCCTAAAACCCCAAAGAGTCATTTTTGATTTTGAAGAAGCCCCCACTTTCCCCCTGTTTTTTTTTCATGGTCAGGTTTTTTGGTTTCCCATACGACGTACAAATAAAAACCCATTACTGGTTGTTATGTCCCAAAGTGGAGGTTTTTTGTGCGTCTTCCATAGGTGGGGGTTTAGTTTGGCTGCCCCCTGTGGAGCCCCCAGCCTAAAATTTTTTTGGCTCCCCCCTCTCCAGGGGCAATCGGAGCAGAGGCAGCATTTAAAATTTCTCCTTTTCCCTTGGGTTTTGCTC